>NW_008337205.1:1419615-1463356 GCF_000622305.1 Nannospalax galili
GACAAAATACTCTGACCAATACCAACTTGGGGAGGAAAGGGTTTATTTTATCTTACATCTCCTGGGTCACAGTTCATCTGTGTTCATCCTGGAGGCAGGAGCTGGAGTACAGGCCATGGAGGGACTCTGCTTACTCACTTGCTCCCTTGGCCCCTGCTCAGCCTGGTCTCTTATCCAACATAGACCCACCTGCCCAGGGGTGGCACCACCCACAGTGGGCCGCGTGCACTCCCACATCACTCATCAAGAAGATGCCCTTCAGACATGGCCACAGGCCAGTCCAATAGAGGCAATTCCCCGATTGAGGCTCCCTCAACCCAGGTGTGTCAAGTTGACACTAAAGCTATCCAGCACAGATGGGTATAGGGGCTGGAGAGATGGCTCAGTTAAGAGCACTGGCTGCTCTTGTAGAGGACCCCAGTTTGGTTCCCAGCACCTACATGGTGGCTAACAACCATCTATAACTCCAGCTCCAGGGAATCCAATGCCCTCTTCTGGCCTCCACAGCCACTGCCTGCATGGGTGCATATATATACATATAGGCAATACACATACACATGAAATAAAAATGAAATAAAATTAAAAATTTAAATGGCTAGGTGTGGTCATGCTCCTGTAACCCCAGCATTGTCAGGGACTGGAGACAAGAGGGTGGCTGGGACTTGTTGGCTGCCAGCCTAGATCCACATTTCATGAGAGGCCCTGTCTCAAGGGAATAATGTGGAGCGTGACAAAACAGTAAGCAAGTAAATTCAACAGAGGTAGCTAGGGCCAGGTGTTATGGGTCTGTGCCTTTAATCTCAGCAGAGACAGGCAGAATTGGTCTATGTATGAGTTACAGGCCAGCTGGGACTATATAGTAACCCTATCTCAAAAAGAAAAGGATGCTGGAGCGATGGTTCAGTGGTTAAGAACACTGGCTGCTCTTGCAGGGGACGCAGGTGTAATTCCCAGGCCCCATATAATGGATAACAACTGTCCATAACTCGAGTTCCAGGTGAACTGATGCCCTCTTCTGGCCTCTGTGGGCTTTGCATGACATGGGTGCATTTACATGCAGGCAAAACACTGTTACACATAAAATAAAAATTGTTTAAATTAAAAACAAAAAAAGGGTGGTGGCCAATTACTGCTCAGTCACCCACTCCAGGAAATTGGAAGCAGCTGGGATATCCCTGGCCAGTGGGAAGTAACTCTCTGTCCTTAATTTTGTTTTCTTTTGGTTTTGAGACAGCCCTCCCCCTCCTCCGCCCCCCCAGTCCCAGCTGGCCTGGAACTCACTTTGTAGACCAGGCTGGCCTCCATCTCAGAGAGCTGCCTGCCTCTGCCACCTGAGTGCTGGGATTTAAAGTCATGCACCACCATGCCTATTGGGTTTTTTTTTTTTCCTCAAGATTTTATTATTTACTTATATGTATGTGTCTGTGTGCTTGTATGCACATATGCCCACGAGGCCAGAAGAGGGCATTGGATCCCCTGGAGCTAGAGTTACAGATGGTTGTCAGCTACAATGTGGGTTTTGGGAACTGAACCCAGGTCTCTGCAAGAGCAGCCGGTGATCTCAAGTCTCTCTAGCCCTTTTTAATTTCCTTTTCTGAGACAGCATTTCTCCCACTGTAGCCTGAGCTGTCCTTGAACTTGCAGCAGACCTCCAGCCTCAGTCTCATTAAGTGCTTGGATGGTAGGCATGTGCCACCACATGCTCTGCATTCACCCTTCGATGCTCATGCCAAGTTTCTTGCTGGAAGCTACGATGGGCAGCAAAGAGCTTTAACCTAAATCTCAAAGAACTCAAACTAGATGAAAATACAGGTGTAAATAGTAGGTAACTATCTGATGGCCAAGGGGTCTGATCTGCTTCATGGAGGAAGCTGAAAATAAAGTCCAACAAACTACTCTGGGTGTTGGGCAGTGTCACGGTAGCTGTCACTACTGAACACTCAGTGGAGGGGGCACTGCGCAAGGTTCAGTCTCAATCCTTGCTCCACTTGGGTGGTGGCTACACTAGAGACAGAAATGAATGGCTGTTCCTTGCCATATAGCTGGTATGTAGATGGTGTATAGCCAGGCGTGCCCCTGGCTCACTGGTCAGTTAGGCTAGCCCAATGAGTGAGTTGCAGGTCAATGACAGACCTGTCTCAAGAAACTTCACTGTTGAGTATGGTGGCACAGGCTTTTAATCCCAGCACTTGGGAGGCAGAGGCAGGCAGGTCTCTGAGTTTGAAGCCAATCTGGTCTACATAGTGAGCTCCAGGCCAGCCAGGGCTATATAGTGAGACCTGTCTTTTTTTTTTTTTTTTTTTTTTTTTTTTTTTTTAAAGGCGGCGGGGAGGGGTAGGCCTGGAGATAGCTCACTGGTTAAGAGCACTGACTGCTCTTACAGAGGACCTGAGTTCAGTTCCCAGCACCCACAAGGCAATTATCAACCATCCCTAACTCCAGTTCCAGGGGATCTGATGCCCTCTTCTGGTCCCCACAGGCATTGCATGCACATGGTACATTTACATCCACGCAGGCAAAACACTCATGCACATAAAATAAAAATAAATATTTAAAAAATCATTTAAAAAACTAAACTTTGCTGGAACTCATTAGTAGCTTGTTAAAGTCAGTTGTTCAACAAATAGGATGCCCCTGCTGTGCTGGGGGTTTAACAGAGCAATTCCAATAAGCTTATGAGATTATAGTTTGCAATCCACTTAGACAACTTGTGAGTTTGAGCCTCTGCAAGCGCCTAGCAGCCAGCCCCCAGGGCCACAAGCCTCTAGACTAATACCCGGGGCTCCTGTGCAGGTAATTTTTTTTCTTTTTGTTTTTGTTTTTTTGGGGGGGCGGGGTTATTGACTGTTTTTTTGACAGGGTTCCCATAATCACAGCCCGCCTGGAAGTCACAGAGTGAACCAGATCTTACAGAGATCCACCTGCCTCTGCCTCCTGAGGACTGGGATTAAAGGTGCATGCCACCATGCCTGGAATTTGTTTGTTTTTGTTTGAGACAGGGTTTCTCTATAGCCCCAACTGGCCTGGAACTTGCTATGAAGATCAGGCTGGCCTGGAATTCAGAGATCCACCTGCCTCTGCCCTCTGAGTGCTGAGATTAAAGGTGTGCGCCACTATGCCTGGTATCTGTGCTGGTTATTTCACATACCACTTTTGAATGCAGGGGCTTCCTAAGGACAGCTGCTCCCACACATATGTAGCCAGGGACAAGCATTCACCTGATCATTCCCAGTTGGTTAAGTATCAGACAGGACCAGCTTGTCCCATAGTATAATGTTGCACCATTCCCAGTCCTCACCTGTTGAGTGACACTATTCTTGGGGCTACATAAGCAAACATCTACTCACCCCAGATAGAGAACCAACAAGACCAAAGTAAGGACATCACACAAGTCCAACCTGGTGAACCAGAGTTTTAGTGGGGTATCTTAACAGAAGTATGGGTGAGGGATTACTTAGAGTTGCAGAAATGACTCAAAGATAGCTGTATCACCAAAAGGCCCATCCCAGCATGAGTGACACCTCAGGAAAGCTAGGAATCTGTAGCTCACTGCACAACCTACAAACAGCTCAACAGGTTGGAGAGTGTCTTTTCCAGGCTCAGTTGGTCTGAGCCTCTTCCAGCAAGCTGGTCTGGTCTGAGTGTGTTTTGGCAGTCTTTATAGATTATATACATTTGGGGAGGGCACTATGGAGCAGTTTACTTCCTGAGTTAAGGCCCTTCCCTGCAGGATATACTGTTTCACCTCCCCTTAGAACAAACATCCTGCTGTTTCATTTCTGACTTAGTTTCTCTCTATTGCTGTGATAAAAACACTGACCAAACCAAGCTGGGGAGGAAAGGGCTGATTTTATCTTACATCTGGTCACAGTTCATCACTGAGCAAAGCCGGGGCAGGAGATGAAGTATAGAGGAACACTGCATACTGGCTTGTTCTGGCCTGTGCTTTCCTTTATTATTTATTTATTTATTTATTTATTATTATTTTTGTCTTTTTGAGACAGGGTCTCCCTGTAGTCCCAGCTCACGGGAACTCACTATGTAGACCAGGCTGGCCTTGAACTCACAGAAATCCTCCTGCCTCTGCCTTCCAAGTGCTGGGATTGCAGGCAATTACTATACATCATCCCACTTCTCTATTACCCAGCCCTTGAACCTAGTAGAAAATACTCAGAGGGCTGGCCCTGTTGGGTACATACCTGTAGTCATAGTTATTTGGGAGGCTAAGGCAGGGGGATTGTGAGTTGAGACCCAGTTTCAAAAGAAAAAAGTGAGCAGGGGATGTAGCTCAGGAGTACAGTGCTTGCCTAGAATCCCCTAGTGAGGTTCTGAGGCATGGCTCAGGGTACAGCACCTCCCTAGAATCCCCCAGTGAGGGGCTGGGAGTGTGGCTCAGTGGTAGAGCACCTGCCTATACTCCCCAGTGAGGGGCTGGGGGCATAGCTCAGTGGTAGAGTATCTAGAGCAGTACTCTGGGTTCTATCAGAGAGAGAGAAAATGGAAAATGAAGTCAGAGACCTAGAGAAATTTTAAAACACTTCCTAAACTAAATTAATACCCAAGAACTGTAGCCAGAAAGAACTCATTGTGAGGTAGAGGTTCAGAGTAATTACTACCATCCCTGACAACCTGGATTGGTACTTGGATCCATAGGTGGAAGGAGAGAACTGATGCTTGCAAATTTTTCTTTGACCGACACATGCATATGTGGTACACACACACACACACACACACACACACACACACACACACATAACACATGCATGTGTGGTACACACACACACACACACACACACACACACACACACACAATAAATGCTTTTCAAAAATATTCAAGAAGAAAACATAAAGCAACCAATAGGAGGTGAGGACAATGGAGGTACAGCACGGCACCTCACAGAACACCACAGCTGACCTGGCTGGCTAGGTGTGGCTCCCCTTCCTCCCTCCCCACTTCATGTGTGTCCCTCCTAAAGGAAGCTGTGAGCTCAGGTGATCAACTGGATGACCACCCTGGACAGAGGAGGCATGACAAGGGTACACAAGTAGTTGTGCTCCCCTGCTTGGATCCCCAAATCAGTGCTCAGGGTCCATTTGTAGGAGGATGTAGGGTCTTTCGAATCTCCACACTGGCTGGGGAGCCAGCTGAGTGGGTAATGGTGCTTGCCACGCAAGCCTGATGAACTAAATTCCACTCTTAGAACCCACATGAGAAGCCAGACACTACGCCTTGCATATGCACTCTCAGGACTCCTATAGCAAGAGAGATGGGGGAGAAAACAAGACTCACAGAGAAGCTCAGGGCTAGCTAGCCTGAAGTATACTGAGGGAGGGGCAGAAATGAGATCCCCTGCCTCACCAAGGGGGAAAGAGGGAACTGACTCCTGAAAGCTATCATCTGACCTACGCACACACACACACAAATAATTTTTTTTCTTTGAGATAGGATCTCCCTGAAGTGCCAGCTGGCCTGGAACTCTCTATATAGACCAGGCTGTCCTTGATCTCAGAGATCTGCCTGCCTCTGCCTCCCAAGTGCTAGTGTTAAAGGCATGTGCCAACCATGCCTGGCATAAATATTTTTTTTAAAATTAAATATTCATTTTATATTCATTCATGTTCAGACATATATAAAAGAAGAATTACCAAAAAACAGCACTTGAGAGGTGGAAGCAGGAAGGTCAGGAGTTCAAGGCCACCCTCTGATACACATGGAGTTCAAGGCCAGCTTGGGTTACGTAAGACTCTGTCTCAAAAAAACAAACTAAAGTAGCAGCAAATAAAGGCACAGATGGCAGTGCACACCTTTAATCCTAGCACTCAAGAGGCAGAGGCAGGTGGAACTCTATGAGTTCAGGGCTGGCCTGGTCTACAAAGTGAGACCTGTCCAAAAAAAAGGTAGTTAGCATGAGTAATGGACCTTGACCCCTCATCCACAAACACTCAAAAACCAGCAGGCTCTTTGTTCCAGCCAGGCCTTTTATTATCTCAGTGCTCTGTGGGCTGGATCCACAGGAAAAAGTCTCAGTGGTGTGTGTGGCCCTCCCTCGTGTGCAGGACATGGCTCTGCTGGGTCAGTAGGCAGCTCTTCTCTGTCCTTGCCAATGAACTGGGCATTGGACTACGACGTGGACATGCTTCCTCTCTGGGATGTTAGATCACACTGTCCAGGGGAGTAGGGGGTGGAAATACTTCTTCTCTGCGATACTAGATTCATACTGTCCACTTCAGACACCTGTAGAGAGAGGGGAGGTGGGATTCACTGATTGAGGGGAGGTGGTCCTGGGAGGCCACATGGAAAGAGGCTGGGGGTGTAGGTAGGTGTGGCTCAACTCACCTGGTCTCCTGATGGGTGCTCAGGCAGCGCACGGTGCAGTACCGGGCCCCACAGCTCACACAGGTATATGGTGACGGGAAGCCACACACAGCACAGAAGGGGCGCTGGGGCCGGGATGGGGGGCCCGCACAGGCTGTCAGGTAGTTGGGACCCTCGGACACACTCAGGTTCTGCAGGGATGTAGGGTTGGGGGACACAGACACTGTGACTTCTCCACCCTGCTGTGTGGCTGGCATCCATCAGGGCAGGAAGAGCATAGGTTCACCCCTTCACTGTCCATGGCTCCCCCAAGGCTGACCCCTCTCTCACCTGCTCCTCCAGCAAGGCCTGGAAGTTTTTTCGAAAGCGAAGTTTGAAATGGTCACCTCGAGTTTTCTTCTTTTTCTTTCCTGGGGGTCAAAGGCAATGAGCTGCTGGATGGCCCCTGAGACAGGTGGTGAAGAATACAGTCTCTGCCCCTCCCCATCTGCCTCTGCTCTGCACTTCTCCAATGCTGATCCACTGCCAGCATCTTACAGCTCTTTGCCTCCATCGTTTTATTTCAGGAGAAAGGTCCTCATGGAGCCCGGGCCGGCCCTGAACTCACTATGTCACTGAGGATGACCTTAAACTCCTGATCTTTCTGCTTCCACCTCTCAAGGGCTGGGATTACAGACATGTGCACTTCACCCTGTTTATGTAGTGCTGGGATGGAGCCCAGCATGCTTTGTGCAAGCCCTGTGTAGACCAGGCTGGCCTCAAACTCTTGGCATTCCTCCTGCCTCTACAACTGACCTACATCCCAGTCCTTCATAATTTTTTTTTTATTGGGGGTCAGACACATTTCACCATAGATAACGACACCTAAATGGCAGTATCAAAAAGCAAAAGTGTCAGAACCAAAGAGTAAACAGTGCTTTTCCTTCTGGTTTTTCTCTAAGAATCAAGACCAATGATCTCTGAGTTCATGCCTATATAATTCTTAGCAGAGGAACCGGTTACATCTGAATTGGACAAGAACACAATTTTGCCTATGGGACAGCAAACAACTAGGAAGCCAGTTAATGTATTCTTTTTTTCTTTTTAATTATTTCTTGACTATTTATTGATTTTTTAAAATTATTTTTTTTTATGTGTATTAGTGTTTTGCCTGCATGTAGGTAGGTATACCCAAGCATGCATGCAATACCTATGGAGATCAAGGAGGGTGTCAGATTCCCTGGTACTGGAGTTGTTAGCAGCCATGTGGGCTCTGGGACTCAAACCTGAGTCTTCTGGAAGAACAGCAAGTGTTCTTAACCATGGTGACGTCTCTCTAGCCCCAATTTATTTATTTTATGTATATGAGTGTTTTGCCTGCATGTATATGTGTACCACATGTGTGCAGTGCCTGAGGAGACCAGAAGAGGGCATCTGATCCCCTGGAACTGGAGTTAAAGACAGCTGTTGGCTGCCATGTGGGTGCTGGGAAACCTGACCCAGGTCCTCTGCAAGAGCAGCCAGTGCTCTTAACTGCTGAGCCATCTCTCCAGTTCTGCTTTTTGGTTTTTTTTTTTTTGGGGGGGGGGGGTTGTTTGGTTTTTGTTTTTTTTTTTTTTTGGTCTTTTTGAGACAGGGTCTCCCTGTAGCCCCAGCTGTCCTGGAACTCACTTTGTAGACCAGGCTGGCATTGAACTCACAGATATCCGCCTGCCTCTGCCTCCTGAGTGCTGGGATTAAAGACGTGCACCACCATGCCCAGCTAGCTTTTTGTTTTTTAACATAAGGTCTTAAGATATAATAACCCAAGCTGGCCTGGAACTCACTGTGTAGACCAGGCTAGCCTCAAACTCTTGGCATTCCTCCTGCCTCCACCTCCTGTGACTGGGACTCTAGGCCTACACCATTATACCTGGCTACTCCATCTTTTTTACTCCACACACATGAGGAAACTGAGTCATAGAGAGGCGAGCAGCTAGCTGTTCCCAGCACAGGAGCGGGACACGAAGTAGCTAGCAGTAGCCAGTAGTAGTCCCAGGCTGCCTGCCTGCTGGGACCCTTCCCAAGTGATCTTCCATGGTCTGACCCCTTCCCTCAGCCTTGTCTACTCTGGCACAATGACAGGGATATTTTCATATTTTGTATTATAAAGATACACTTGGGCCAGTGAGATGGCTCAGCGGGTAAAGGTGCTTGCTGTCAAGTCTGAGGACCTAAGGTGGATTCCCTGACCCACAAGGTAGAGAGAACTGATTCCCATAAGTTGTCCTCTGACCTCCATACACACACCATGGCATGTAGATGAGTACACACACACACACACACACACACACACACACACACACACACAACCACCACATTCAAGGTGAAAAATAAAGTAACCATTCAATTTCCATCCTTGCTTATTGGCATCCCCAACTGACAGGCAGCAAAGTGGCTCTCATTTCAGTTACATTTTCTACACCCCTTGCCCCCCGCCTCACCTGTTTCTGCGTCATCATCAAACTGAGGCAGCCGCTTGCCTAGCTGAGGGAGGCCTGCATGGGGGTCATCCTGGAAATTGTCATTTTCTAAGGCCTCAAGCTGTCGGTTGATCCGACGTTGCCGAGCAGCCCGGTCCAGCACCCGACGCTGTCCAGGATCCTGGGAGCGAACTAGATATGGGAGGATGAAGAGAGTTATGGGGTGTAAAGGAAACAATGCTGGGACAGCAGGGCCTGGAGCCACAGACCACTGGTCGCATCCCAATCACTATGCTCTGGGAAGTTCCCAGCTCCTGGCCCTGCTTGCTTCCCAGCTAAGTCTTTTAGCCCCTCATGTTAACTTCTAGCCCTCCAGGCCCAGCAGTAATTGCAAACACAATAATGGCTCCCAAAACATGGGCTAGCGAGAGGACTCAGCAGGTAAAGGAGGTTTGATGTCAAGCCTGACAACCCAAGTTCAAGCCTCACGACCCACATGGTGGAAGGAGAGAACTGACTCCTACAAGTTGTTCTCTGACCTCCACATGCACATGCACATCCACACAAATACACATGAAATAAACTAGATATAATTTAAAAATAATAATAAAAGCCCAAAACAAAGGGGTCAAAATTAAAAAGCAAAATTTCCTACTATCTCAGTTAGACCCTAACTACTTGGTGACCCATCCAGTGACTGGATGGATGAGATGCTGCAGGGATGCTCAGTCTTAAAATGTCTGCCATGCAGGCATGAGTCTGGATCTCCAGAATCCATGTAAAAGGCTGGTACAGCAGTGGATGAAACCCCAGCCCTAAGGGAGTAGAGACAGGAGGATCCCTCAGGTTTGCTGGCTAGCTAGTCTTGACAAACAGGTGAGCTCCAGATTCACTGAGAGTCTGTCATCTCAAAGACTAAGGTAGAAGGCTGGAGAAATGATGATTCAGTGGTTAAGAGCAATGGCTGCTCTTGCAGAGGACCCAGGTTTGGTTCCAAGCACCAATGTCAGGTGGCTCATACCTGCCTGTAACTCTTAGCATCAGTGGGTCCAACGTCTCTGCCAGCAGTCCCCTTGTGTGTGTGTGTGCACACACACACACACACACCCCACTCATAATTAAAAATAAAATCTTAAAAAATAAGGTGGAAGCCGGGCATGGTGGCACACGCCTTTAGTCCTAGCACTCGGAGGCAGAGGTAGGCGGATCTCTGTGAGTTCAAGGCCAGCCAGGTCCACATAGGGAGTTCCAGGCCAGCTGGGACTACAGGGAGACCCTGTCTCAAAAAGACCAAAAAAAATAAAATAAAATAAAAAAATAAAGTGGAGATTGACAGAGGAAGGATACCCAATATTGATCTCTGGCCTACACAAACACACACATTCAGGATACCTGTGACCTCCTAGGGCAAAATCCAGTGTGCATTTCTAGAATGTTCCATCAGCTTGAGATGCATCTCTATACCCTGTGACTGCATTGATCACCTTCCTTGGAGTAAAAGAATCCCTCTGTTCCCTGGGGACACTCCCAGCTGTCCTCCTCCCTCATCGGCTACGCTTCCTTGTCTCGAATCTGAAGTCCCCTCATACTTGGGCCATCTTTGCCTGTCTGTCCTCTTTTTGTTAATACCCTTTTTTCCACTGCTTGCTTTCCCTTACTTCTTTTGACAGGGTCTCATGTAGCCCAGGATGACCTGGAACCCACTAGGTAGCTGAGGATGACCTTAAATTCCTGATCCACCTGCTTCTACCTCCTGAGTGCTGGGATTACAGGTATGCACCCCCATACCTGGTTTATGTGGGAATTGAACCGAGGGCTTCGTGAGCCCTTGAAATGCACTCTACAAATCGAGCCACATCCTAAGCCCTTCTTCCTAGCATTTCTTTCTTTAAATTTGATTTAGTTTATGTGCATTTGTGCACATTCCTCCTTGCAGCATGTGTTCGGAGGTCAGAGGACAACTTGCAGGAGTTGGTGCTCTCTTTCTCCTTCCTGGGGACTGAACTCAGCTTGTTAGGCTTCAAAGGAAGCACCTTTACCTGCTGAGTCATCTCACCTGCCCATTCTTGGTATCTCTAATCCAAACACGAAGCTGTCATCCCAAAGCAAATCACTCCTACTATGCCAGCCTTGGGCCAGAACCATCCCATACCACAGAACAGGCTGCAGGACTGACCCAGATTATTATTCTACAACTACAATGCAGATCCTCTCCTTCCATCTGGCCTGCTTCCCCTGACAGATTCCTAATGGAGTCAGGTGGAGATCCATGCCAGAAACCCAGGAGACACAGAAATATCTTCCTCATGACTGTGTCAGTTGTGGTCCAGGTTCTGATAATTCCACACAAAGTATCTCTGCTCATGAGACAAATACTTATTAACCACTAAAGATAACAAGGGTGGCAGTAGTAACAATAGTTACTTTATGGAGACTTGTGTTTTTTCTTTGTTTGAGACAGAATCTCACTATATAGCCCTGTCCTGGAACCCTCTATGTAGACCAGGCTGGTCTTGATCTCACAGAGACCCACCTGTCTTTGCCTCTGGAGTGCTGGGACTAAAGGCATGTGCCTTTAGTGCCACCACATCGGGCACTATTAAGAGACTTAGGATGAGGCAGACACTAACAGTCAGCCCTCTGTATCCATGGGTTCCATATCCACAGATTCATCCAACCCTTTGGAGTGAAAATGTTTATTAAAAAAAAAAAAAAAAAAAAAAAAAAAAAAAGATGGCACCCCATGTAAAGGCACTTGCCAAAAAGCCTGACAACCCAAATTTGATCCCCAGGACCCACATGGTGGAAGGAGAGAACTCATTCCCACAAACTGCATTAAGTAATAGCTGCGGTGGTGATGCATGTCTTTAATCCCAGCATTTGGGAAGCAGAGACAGGCAGATCTCTGTGAGATTGAGGTCAGCCCGGTCTACACAGTTCCAGGCCGGCCAGGACAATACAGTGAGACCTTGTCAAAAAATAAATAACAAAAAATAAAAACGAGTTGTGAAAGTTGCTCTCTGACATCCATATACAACTTGTGGCATGTGTGCATCCATAAGTAAATATTAAATAAACAAATTTTTAAACTGTTTTAAGCTGGGGGTGGTGGTGCATACTTTTAATCCCAGTACTCAGGAGGCAAAGGCAGGTGGATCTCTGCCAGCTTGGTCTACATAGAGAGTTCCAGGCCAACTGGGGTTACAGGGAGACCCTGTCTCAAAGGACCAAAAAAAAAATTTTTTTTTATAAAAGCTAGGTCTAGTGGTACAGACCTACAATCCCAGCTACCTGGGAGGCTGAAGCAGGAAAACTGAAAGTTCAATGCTAGCCCACACTACAGGCATTGAAATCCAGCCTAAGAAAATTTAGTGAGAATCTATCTCAAAAAAAATGAAAACAGGCTGGTCATGCTGCAGTAAATAATCCCACTCTCATGCTCATGATAACGACCCTAGTGAAATTCAGTGGGTCGGGCTGGAGAGCTGGTTCAGTGGTTAAGAGCACTGGCTGCTCTTGCAGAGGACCCAGGTTTGGTTCCCAGCACCTACATGGCAACTCATAACTAACTACTTGTAACTCCAGTTTCAGGGTATCCAACACCCTCTTCTGATCTCAGTGGACTCCTGCACACACAAGGTACTTATTTATACACTCAGGCACACATACATAAAATAAATAAATACTTAAAAAAATAATTCAGTGAGTCATAAAATAAAAATAAAATAAAAATGAAAGCGCTGGGTGTGGTGGTGCATGCCTTTAATCCCAGCACTGGGGAGGCAGAGGCAGGCGGATCTCTGAGTTCAAGGCCAGCCTGGTCTACATAGTGAGTTCCAGGCCAGCTGGGGCTACAGGGAGACCCTGTCTCAAAAAGACCCCCCCCCAAAAAAAAAGCAAGCAAGAGGAGGAATCAGTTGAGAATAAAGGGTCCAGAGGAGATGGGAGGGAAATAAGAGAGGGTCATGGGGGGCGAATATGACCAAAGCACATTATATACATGTATGAAATTGTCAATAAAAATATTTTAAAAGCCAGGAATGGTGGCACATGCCTTTAATTTCAGCAACCAGAAGGCAGAGGCAGGGGAAATCTCTGTGAAATTGAGGCCAGCCTGGTTTACATAGTGAATTCAAGGCTAGTGGGGCTACAAGGAGAGCCTATCTCAAAAAATGCACACACACACACACACACACCATTTTTTTTAATAGAGCTGGGGATGTAGCTCAGTAGCAGAACACTTAGCTAGCATGTGAAAGGTCCTGGGTTCAATTCCCAGTCCTGTAATAAATGAACAAATGAATGAATTTAGACTGAGATTCAATAAGACCAAAATTCACTGTATATTTGAAATCTGACTAATGTCCTCCACTGAAGGACAGGATAACATTCTGGGGGGAGGGAGGGGGCTGGAGATAGCTGTGCAGTTAAGGGCATTGGCTGCACCTGCATAGAACCCAGATTCAGTTCCCAGCACCCACATGGCAGCTAACAACCATCTGTAACTCCAGTTCCAGGGAATCCAGCACCCTTTTCTGGCCTCCTCAGGCATTGCATGCATGTGGTGCATGCATTGCATACATGCAGGCAAAACACTCATACACATAAAATAAAAATATAATTAAAAGTCTTTGATAGACACAGTAATCCAAACTCATAATCCCAACATTTGGTTTTTCAGGGAACCAACTTCAGGGCCTCACACACATTAGCCAAGTACTCTACTAAATGATCCAGTCTGCTAATCCCAGCACTTAAGAAGACAAGGCAGATGGGGCTTTGACTTTTGAGGCCAGCCTGGGCTACATAATTAGACTCCTCTCCCCAGCAGGCCAGTTTCTGTTACTATTTCTCTCCAAACTATGAACCTCTCTTCCTAAGTGAACTGCTTTTCCCAGCTTTCCCCATGGCTCCTGCGGTTTCAGCTCGGAGAAGTTCTGAACTCCCAGTGAGAAAAACCATAACTAAATACTTAAGGCTCAATCTAAAACATCCCGGTGTGGTGGAGCTCACTTTTAATCCCAGCACTGGGGAGGCAGTGGCAGGTGGATCCCAGGGAGATCGAGGCCAGCCTGGTCTACATAGCAAGTTCCAGGCCAGCTGGGGTTTCATTGTGAGACTGTCTCAAACGAAACATTTAAAAATTAAAATTAAAGAAATTACAGGGGGATGAAGTTGGGGTGTAGGTTGGAGGGGTAGGGACGCTCAAGTCCAGACTTTTGATTTCTTAAGCTTTCTCTGTCTCCTCCATCCCGGAAGCTGGGTTGGGTACCACTCTTTACCGCACTCAGGTTCTGGAATGGCCAAGATCTTTCTCCCTCTCCATCCCCAGCGCCTGGTTTACAGTAGGTACCAATAAAACATGAATGATTCGTGGATCGCCCCAACGCTGGGGCCTGAAAGCCTGTGAAGGGATTTGACACAAATAACCGGAAGAGGAAATCAGTTTGGATTCGAACTTGGGATGCGGAAAAGGGCGAACCGCTAAGGCTCACCTACCAGAGGGTTTCTTCTCCACCATTTGTGTAAACAGCTGCCGGAAGAGACTATTGCGCACGCGTACTAAGCCACCCACTTTGGTCAAACAGCCATCCCTTCCGGTGTTGGCGTAAGCTTGTGCGCATGAGCAAAGTCATTCCCGCACCGTTTTGGCGTCACGACGTGGTGTTTTCCTTGGAGATAAGCAAGCTTTCCGCCATCTTTGATAGGGGCAAACCTACTTCCAGTTTCATTGTGGCTGTGCAAAAATTTGAGACCTTTTTGCAATGGGGTCACTTTTTAAAAAGTGGTCCCAGGTGTACAGCTTTAATCCCAGCACTCGGAAGGCGGAGGCAGGCGGGTCTCTGTGAGTTCGAGGCCAGCCGGGTCTATATAGCAAGTTCCAGACCAGCTAGGGCAGCAGGGAGACCTAAAAGAAAAAATCCGTACCTCAACCGTAACAAAAGAGTGGTGGAACTGGTCCGTAGAGGAACGTAATTGTCTTGGGTCGTTTTGCAGGGGCCAGTGACCAGCTCTGGACTTTGTCCCTACAGTGAGAGATGGCCCAGGCTGGAATGGGCCACCCCGAAAGTTCTGAGTGGTTCTTTCTACAAAGTTCCACACGCAGCAGTCCAGAGGCGACCCACTTCCAGCTCCCCGGCATCTCCCTGCCTATCACCGCCGCTCCGCGCGCCCCCACGGCCTACCTCTCCCATCTTCCACACAGGGCAGTGGCCAAGACCCTCCCCCACGTGCTTGGACCCTCCCCAGAGTCACAGTCCACTCTCCAGTTTCGGATTCCTCATGGGGAGGGGACACAGCCCACCCGCCCCCAGCCCCAGCTCGGGCTCCTCCCCATCCCCATCCCCATCCCCATCCCCGGCGTCCCCGGAGCTCCCATGCACGCGGCCGGCGCCCCGGGGACAATCCTGGCCTTGTCTCGCAGTCTGCATCTCGGGCTTTCTGTGGCCTCCGGTTACGCCTTGTTTTCCAGGGCGGAGTCCCACCCAGCTCTGCTCCTCCGTTCAGCGGGCGGGTCTGCAGCTCAGGTTCCCCTTTCCCAGAATCTTCTCCCTGAGTTGGAGTTCAGGCGCTGAGCTCAGCCCTGTGCGGGCCTGGGTGTTGCCTAAGCCTGCGCCCGACCATGGCTCGGACCAGCTGGGGACCCCGACTTCTGCTGTTGCTGCTTCCGCTCTTTCTGCCTGTGACCCCTGCCTCCGATCGTCCCCGGGGCGCCAACGCTGTCAACCCAGGTGAGAACCCCGGGAAAGCCGGTGGGCACAGGGCTTTACCCTACTGCCAGCCTGGGAACCAGAGTCAGGCGCTCCAGGTTCCAGTCTCCCCCTGACCCAGTTCCTCACCCCACTCTGAACTAAGGATTCCAGCCTCCCCAAGCAAACAGATCCCTCCCACATTCCTGTATGTTACTCTCACCCCACCTTTGCTGGGGTCCAGATAGCCCTGGATGGGAAGAATTTAAAAAGGGAACTGGGAAAAATAGTCGTGATAGGGAGCACACAGGGATAAACACGTGGGACGCAGAGCTCTTGGGTCTCAAGTGCCAATTCCCGGCTTGTGACAGACAAATTGCTCATAATCACTGTGGCCACGGCAGAGACAGAGGGATACCGGCGTTTTCTGCAGTCGGCAGAGTTCTTTAACTATACTGTACGGGTGAGTAGGGGACTCCTGGGAGAAGTTGCATCCTGGGTGCCTGAGTCCCCATGAGTGAACTCCCTGGCATGGGGATGGGGTCTTCCCCCACAGACCCTCGGCCTGGGGCAGGAGTGGCGAGGGGGTGATGTGGCACGAACAGTTGGAGGAGGCCAGAAGGTCAGATGGCTAAAGAAGGAAATGGAGAAATACCAAGACAGAGAAGACATGGTCATCATGTTTGTAGACAGGTAAAGGGGGTCTCAGAGGGGAAGAGCGAGCATAAAGAGAGAAAAGGATACTGCGGCTCCTGGTGGCCTCCTGCTTATCTTCCCTTTCCTTGCCCAGCTATGATGTGATTCTGGCTGGCAGCCCCTCAGAGCTGCTGAAGAAGTTTGTTCAGAGTGGAAGCCGCCTCCTGTTCTCTGCTGAGAGCTTCTGTTGGCCAGAGTGGGGGCTGGCAGAACAGTACCCTGAGGTGGGCACTGGGAAGCGCTTCCTCAACTCTGGTGGTGAGTGGGAAAGTACCAGAGACAGAGGGGGCCCTGAGTGGTGAGGCATTGCCTGCTCCCGAGGGCCTGAGGGTTGGAGAGGGCAAGTGGAACCATGAGAGTCTTGGGGTCTACCTCTCTCCTGTCCCCCAGGATTCATTGGATATGCCCCAATCATCCATCAAATTGTCCGTCAGTGGAAATACAAAGATGATGACGATGATCAATTGTTCTACACACGGCTGTACCTGGACCCAGGGCTGAGGGTAGGGAAGGGCAGGGAATAAGGGCACCCCCGAGGTTGAATGGAAGCAAGGCATGATGGGTGTTAGAGAAAGATATGGTGTCCCCTGACCCCCTTCAGTTAACCAACCACTTCATCTCTTCCCATTCAGGAGAAACTCAAACTTAATTTGGACCATAAATCCCGGATCTTCCAGAATCTCAATGGAGCCTTAGGTGAGGAAGAAGGTGGTCAGAGGTGGGTGATAAGGGATTCCTGCTGGAACTGGACTGGTCTACAGCTCAACAGTGTGCTAACTTCTTCATCTAACACCTAAGCTTATTACATTGTAACAGTAGTGGGGTTGGGGGTGGGGTTGTGGCCTAGAATGTCCCAGTGAGGGGCTGATGACATGGCTCAGTGGTAGAGCACCTGCCTAGAATGTCCCAGTGAGGGGCTGGTGACATGGCTCAGTGGTAGAGCACCTGCCTAGAATGTCCCAGTGAGGGGCTGGTGACATGGCTCAGTGGTAGAGCACCTGCCTAGAATGTCCCAGTGAGGGGCTGGTGACATGGCTCAGTGGTAGAGCACCTGCCTAGAATCCCCCAGTGAGTGACTGGGGTTTGACTCAGTGGTAGAGGACTTGCCTCGTATATAATTTGCAGTATCACCATAAAACAAAAATACAAAACAAAGTGATTAGATCTCATATATATACCAGGCACAGGCTAAGGCACTGGGTCAGGGACTCTGTGATTTCATTAACACAAGCCTTCTACCAGCTGAAATCTCAGAGCTCAGAAGACTGAGGTGGGAAGATCTCAAATTCTAGGCCAAATAAATTTTTTTTCTAATGTTTACTTATTTTATGTGGGTGTACACATGTGCCATGTGGAGGTCAGAGGATAACTTGAGAGAGTCAGTTCTTTACTTTCACCATGATGTGGGTTCCAGGCATTGATTTCAAGTCATTAGGTTTGACAGAAAGTGCCTTTACCTGCTGAGCCACCTCCCAGGCTCCAAGCTAGCATGTTAAATAGTGATGAAAGGAGAGAAAAATACTCAGGCTTGGTGGCCCATGCCTTTAATCCCAACACTCAGGCTCCAGAGGGAGGCAGATCTTTGTGAGTTCAAGGTCAGCCTGGTCTACATAGTGAGTTCCAGGACAGCTGGGTCTATAGGGAGACCCTGTCTCTAAAGAGAGAAAAAAAAAACAAAAAAACAATGGGGCTGGAGAGATAGCTAAGTGGTTAAGAGCACTGAGTCCTCTTGCAGAGGACCCCGGTTCAGTTCCCAGCACCCACATAACAGCTCATAACCATCTATAACTCCAGTTCCAGGGGATCTGATCCCCATTTCTGCCTTCCACAGGCATTGCATGACATGGGTGCATTTACATATATGCAAGCAAAACACACATACACAAAAGATAAAAAAAAAAAAAAATAGATTTTTTTTTTTTTTTTTGGTCTCCCTTTTGAGACAGGATCTCCCTATAGCCCCAGCTGGCCTAGAACCCAGGCTGGCCTCAAACACACAGGGATCTGCCTGCCTCTGCTTCCGAAGTGCTGGGATTAAAGGCATGTGCTACCACGCCTGGCCTAGATAAAAAAATTTTTTTTTTTTTTTGTCTTTTTGAGTCAGGGTCTCCCTGTAGCCCCAGCTGTCCTGGAACTCACTATGTAGACCAGGCTGGCCTTGAACTCACAGAGATCCGCCTGCCTCTGCCTCCCAAGTGCTGGGATTAAAGGCATGTGCCACCATGCCTGGCCCATAAAAAAAATTTTAAGACAAAAAAATTTAATTAAAAAAATTTCTGTGGGGCTGGAGAGATGGCTCAGTGGTTAAGAACACTGTCCTTGCAGAAGACGTGGGTTCAAATCCCAGCACCCACATGACAGCTAACAACTGTCCATAACTCCAGGGGATCTGACAGACTCTTCTGTCCTCCCAGGGCATTGCACACATGGGTGCACTTACCTACACGCAGGCAATACACACATACACATAAAATAAAAATAATAAATAAAATGTTTTAAAAAATTTGTTAATAAAATTGCAGCTTAACAGCAACTTTAAAAACCCCCAAATTCCGGAGTTAGGGGAGGAGTTAGATGGGAGGGAGTGGGTGTGGATTTGATCAAAACACCTTATATGCATGTATGAAATTCTCAATACATTTTTTTAAAAGTTAAAAAAAAAAAAAAAAACCCAAGGACCTTTTGACCCACACACTTCTCTGTCCCCTAGAAAAGATGGCGCCCCAACATGTAAAGAACTTATTGCTTTGCAGTTCCCAAATAAAGGGGCTTTAAACCCTTCCCTTTCTTCCTCAGATGAGGTGGTCTTAAAATTTGACCGGAATCGTGTGCGCATCCGAAATGTGGCCTATGACACTCTTCCTGTTGTGGTCCATGGAAACGGTCCCACCAAGGTGCCCCCTCCCACTGCCCTCATCCATTGCCTGCCTTAAGCCCTGGGCACCCCCAGCCCTTCTGAACGGTCAGTCATGCTCGGTCCCAGCATCAGATGTGCTGTGACACTTCCTCCTCACTCTGTCCTTTCCCTGTGGTAAGCCCAACTTGCCTAGCATCTGTCCTAGGAGTCTTCCACCTGAGTCACCCACCCCATATCTTAACAGCTGCAGCTCAACTACCTGGGGAACTATGTCCCCAATGGCTGGACTCCCCAAGGAGGCTGTGGATTCTGCAGCCAAGACAAGAGGACACTCCCGGGGGGGCAGGTGAGAGAGGTGGTCAGGGAGTGAGCAGGCTTCAAGGCCTCAAGTACAAAGCTCCTGGGTCCCTCATCTGGCAGGGTAGCCAGTGAGGGTTGGGCAGGGGGAGGCCTGGGCTTCCTGTAAGCCTTGTCCTGTGATGTCCTGCAGCCTCCCCCCCGGGTGCTTTTGGCCGTGTTTGTGGAACAACCCATGCCGTTCCTGCCTCGCTTCCTTCAGCGGCTGTTGCTCCTGGATTACCCTCCTGATAGAATCTCGATTTTCCTTCACAACAATGTGAGGCACCAAATCCCTCTGCCCCCCACACTCCTTCCCATCTGTCTGACCCCTTATTCCATCCCTTAGGCACCATCCCTTTGCCCTCAATCACCCCTCATCCCTCTCTCATCCCATCTTTTAGGAGGTATACCATGAACCTCACATTGCAGATGCCTGGCCAAAGCTCCAAGATCATTTTGCAACTTCCAAACTGGTGGGGCCAGAGGAGGCCCTGAGTCCCGGGGAGGCCAGGGACATGGCCATGTGAGTCTCCACAAACCTTTACACTTCCTTTCCCTCATCAACTGCCACTGATGGTAGAGACCCTGGGGAAGGAGACATCCCTCTGTTGTCCTTTACTCAAGGTTGGGAGAGTCCCACCCATCCCACTGTCCTCTTACCCCACCTTGGAGTCCCATTTGGGCAATATCTCTCCATCTTTTGGTTGGTCTCCTCCAGGGACAGCTGTCGGCAGGATCTTGAGTGTGAATTCTACTTCAGCCTGGATGCAGATGCTGTCCTCACCAACCAAGAGACACTACACATCTTGATCGAACAAAACAGGTAGCCAAGCTAGGCTTGGTGGCACACACCTTTAATCCTAGTGCTCAGGAGGTAGATCTCTTGAGTTCAAAGCCAACTTGATCTTCATAGAAAGTTTGAGGCCATTAATAACACCCTGTCTCAAAAAAACCCAAGAGGGCTAGAGAGATGGCTCAGTGGTTAAGAGCACTGGTTGCTCTTAGAGAGGACCTGGGTTTGGTTCCCAGTACCCATATGATGGCTAACAATCATCTGAAAGTCTGGTTCCAAAGGATCCAGCATCTTCTTCTGGCTTCCTCAGGCATTGTACAGCATGGGTACATTGTATAGCATGTAGGCAAAACACTCATATACATAAAATAAATAAGTAAAATTTAAAAACAACAGATCAGCACTCAGGAGGCAGAGGCAGACGGATCTCTGTGAGTTCAAGGCCAGCCTGGTCTACTAGTAAGTTCCAGGCCAGCTGGGGCTATGGGGAGACCCTGTTTCAAAAAGACCAAAATAAATAAATAAATAAATAAATAAATAATACAGGCTGGAGAGATGAGATGGCTCAGTGGTTAAGAGCACTGGCTGTTCAGTTCCCAGCACCTAACTGGCAACTAACAACTGTCTGTGACTCCAGTTTCAGGGAATCAAACATCCTCTCTGGCCTCTGGACATTGCATGCACAGGTACACTTACATACATGTAGGCAAAACACTCAAATAAATAAATTAAAAAACCAAAATGAGGTAGCCCACCCTAGTCATCTGTTGAACCCCGTGAGAGTCCAGGAGTTCTACCCTATCCTCGAGGGGACAGGGGCTGCCACAATTTTGTCCCTCCTTGGCCCAGGTCCCCTGCCTAGCCCTCCCTTCTGTTTTGTCCACAGGAAGGTAATAGCCCCCATGTTGTCCCGTCATGGCAAACTGTGGTCCAACTTCTGGGGTGCCCTGAGTCCTGATGAATACTATGCTCGGTCCGAGGATTATGTGGAGTTGGTGCAGCGGAAAAGAGTGTAAGTCCCACTGGGGTGTCCCACACAGGCACCAGACTCCACTGGTCCCTGGTCCATGTGGTAGACACAGTATAGCTATGGGTAGGGATTGGTTATGGACTGGGTGGTCATGTTCATCAAGGATGTTGAAGGGACTTCAGGTTTGGGGACCTGGGGTACCCCCAAGAGAAGGAGCTGTTGCAGTAAACTGAGCAGAAACTGGGGGTACTGCCCATCTGGCTGACCAGAACTCGGGTACCTGCAGAGGCCTGTGGAATGTGCCCTACATATCCCAGGCGTATTTGATCCGAGGGGAGACCCTGAGGACAGAGCTGCCCCAGAAGGAGGTGTTTTCAGGCAGTGACACTGACCCAGACATGGCCTTCTGTAAGAGCCTTCGGGACAAGGTGAGTGGGGAGGTTGGCTTGGGGGCAGGACCTGGGGACCTGATGTTGTTTGGGACCACAGCCTCCCACAATCCTCCACATACCCGCCTCCTGCCCCACACCAGGGCATCTTTCTCCATCTCAGCAATCAACACGAGTTTGGCAGGCTGTTGGCCACATCCCGGTATGACACAGATCACCTGCACCCCGACCTCTGGCAGATCTTTGACAACCCTGTGGTAAGTGGGGACCTACCATAAGAGGAGCAGCCCAGGGTTGGGCTTGAGGAAGTCTCCACTCAAGTGTCCGAACTCTTCCCTACAGGACTGGAGAGAACAGTACATACATGAAAACTACAGCCGGGCCCTGGATGGAGAGGGGCTGGTGGAACAGGTGAGCTACTCCCAGGAAGACCATGACCAGGATTGGTGGGTTCCAAGCTGAGTTCCCAGGGGTTTGATGATGCTGCCAGGTCAAGAGAGAGGTGAAGAGCCACACTTGATGGTACATGCTCTAATCCTAGAATTCCGAAAGTTGGAGCAGGAGGATGGAGAGTTCTAGGCTAGCTGGGACTACATAGTGAGTTCCAGGCCAACAAGGGCCACATAGCAAGACCATGTCTCAAATGATAAATAACTAAATGAAGCTGAGGAGATGGCTCAGTGGTTATGCACTCACCATGCAAGTATGAGGACCAGAGTTAAGATCTCCAGAACTCACATAAGTGCTGGGTGGAAGGTAGAGACGGAATCTCCCGAGCAAGTTGCCTAGTGAGACTGGTCATATTAGGGAGCTCTGGGTTTGATTGAGAGACCCTGCCTCAGTGAATAAGGTGGAATAAGGATGATTTCAACATCATCTTCAGGGCTCCACAGACATATGCACATTTGCACAAACCCAAATCCATACATATGCAGACATACACACATGCACACACCACACACACACATGAAAACCAACAAAGGTGTGGTGGTGCACAGCTTTAATCCCAGTACTCAGGAAGCAGAAACAAGAAGATAGGACAGTCAGGAGTTCAAGGCCAGCCTTAGACACATAGCAACCTCAAAGCCAGCCTGAGCTGCTTAGTGGGACCTTTTCTGAAAATAAATACAGGACTAGAGAGATGGCTCAGCAGTTAAGAGCACTGGCTGCTGTTGCAGAGGACCCGAATTCATTTACCAGCAGCCACATAATGGCTAACAACCCTTCATAACTCCAGTTCTAGGCCATCTGATGCCTTCTTCTGACCTCCACAGGCATTGCACACATGTGGTGCACTTACATACATGTAGGTAAAACACTCACATATATACAATAAAAATAAATAAATTTAAATAAAAATGATAGCTGGGTATGATGGTGCATGCCTTTAATCCTAGCACTTGGGAGGCAGAGGCAGGTGGATCTCTCCGAGTTCGAGGCCAGCCTGGTCTACATAGTGAGTTCCAGGTTAGTTGGGGCTACAGGGAGACCCTGTCTCAAAAGACCAAAAAAATAAAATAAAAAATTAATAGACAACCTGGAGATCTCAGTTGGTAGAGTGCATGTCTAGCATGCACAAAGTCCTAGGTTCAATTCCAACACCAAATAAAACCAGCGTGTGGTGGTACATGCCTGATCCCAGCACTCTAGGAGTGGAAGCAGGAAGATCAGAATTTAAGACCAGCTTCAGCTACATAGTAAGTTTGAGTCCAGCTTGGGATATAAGAGACCCTTTCTCAAAAAACAAAAAAAAAAAAAAAACATGAAGGAAAAGATCACTGCCTGTCCTGCCATCTGTACCCCATTCCTGCTCTCTACACAGGCCTCTTCACTGGCTACTCTTCCCCTACCAGATGGGGGTGGCAGTGGTGGGGAGAGCTACCGAGGGAGCTAAGGTCAAAGTTCCTCTCCTGTCTACCTCCTCTCCTCCCTGCATTCTCCCCACTACCTGCTGCTTTGTATGACTGTATCCCTGGTTTCTCTACCCTGTCCCCAGCCATGCCCAGATGTGTACTGGTTCCCACTGCTGACAGAGCAAATGTGTGATGAGCTGGTGGAGGAAATGGAACATTATGGTCAGTGGTCAGGAGGCCGGCATGAGGTGAGGGGTGACAGGGAGGAAGGAGGGACAAGCTGGGGACGATGGAGGGATGATGGAATGGGGATATAGAAGGGAGCCTAGGAGTATGACATTTCATTTGTTCACTCATTCATTCATTCATTCATTCATTCATACGAGTTACTTGTCTTGTGACAAAATACCTGACAAAATCAAGTTTAAAAAGAAAATTTATTTTGGCTCACAGTTTGAGGACACAGTCCATCATAGTGGGAAGGCATGGCAGCAGGAGTGTGAGGCAGCTGCTCACATCCCATCCATAGTCAGCAAGCAGAGAGAGAGGAATGCTGGTGGTCAGCTTGATGTCTCCTTTTTATTCAGTCCAGGATCCCAACCTGTAGGGAACTACCTGCAGTGGGCAGGTCTTCCCTAGTTAGCCTAATCTAGAGAGTCCCTTATGACATGCCCCGAGGCTTATCTTCCAGGTGATTCTAGATCCCTGTCAAGTTGAAAGTCAGGGATCCATCACACAGAGTCCCTTTTTAGCAAGCCAAAGGTGTAGATAGTGTGAGTATATTAGAAAATTCCTCTGGCCAGAGCCAAGCAAGGTAGTTTGGCCTAAATGTCAGAGGGTTAGAGGGATTTATGGGAGAGGTGACAACTTAGCAGAGACTCAAAGACCCAGCAGTAGTGAACCTGGCTAACAAATGGGACAGAACACTTTTTTTTTTTTTTTTTTTTTTTTTTTTTATTAGTAAAGAGCAGACTTTTTTTTATTACCAAAACATTGCTGCACATTGTAATACTTTGTCTGTCTAGGAAATGGGCTTTTCCAAAAGAAATGGATATAGGTGGTTTTCTTTTTTCTTTTTTCTTTTTTTTAGAAGAGCAGACTTTTTATTACCAAAACATTGAGAACACTTTTTCTAAAGAATTATTTTATTATTTTTTGATGTGTATGAGTGTTTGCCTTCATATATGTATGTGTACCATATGTGTGCAGTGTCCTCAGAAGCCAGAAGAGGGTATCAGATCCCCTGGAACTTAAGTTACAGATGGTTGTTAGCCTCCATGTGGGTGTTGGGAACTGAACCTGGGTCCTCTGCAAGAGCAGCCAGTACTCTTTAACTGCTGAGCCATCTCTCTAGCCCCGTAACACTGTTTTCAGATGGAGGGAAGGAACTAAGCCTTATGCCTAGAGACCACAGAAAGAGGCTGGTGTTGTGCCTCGAGGGAATGGGGGATAGCTGAGGAATGAAGGTATCTCAATGTCTGTTGCCTGCAGGATTCCAGGCTGGCAGGAGGATATGAGAATGTGCCCACTGTGGACATCCACATGAAGCAGGTGGGGTATGAGGACCAGTGGCTCCAGCTACTGAGGTCATACGTGGGGCCCATGACTGAGCACCTGTTTCCTGGCTATCACACCAAGGTAGGCAGACCCAATCACTGCCATCTCCCCCTTTACACACCTTCATCCAGAACAGAAGGTTCCACATAGACCCTGTCTTGAGCCTCTGTGGCAACTGGTGTTCCATAGAATTGGGGCCCAGGATTGGTATGTGCTTGGAAGGAAGCTGCCAAGCTGAGCCCTGTGGCTGGTTTACTATAGTTAACAGTGGGGTTCTTGGGTGTGGTGTCACACACCTGTAACCCTAGCACATGGTAGGCTGAGATGGGAAGATCCAGAGATAAAAGGATAGCATGGGCTGTACAGTGAGACCCTGTCTCAAAACAAATCAGCCGGGCATGGTAGCTTAGGCTTTTAACCCCAGCATTTGGGAGGCAGGGACAGGTAGATGGCTATGAGATTGAGGCCAGCCTCGTCTACATAGCAAGTTCCAGTTTAGCTATCTGGGGCTACAAGAAGATCCTGTCTCAACAAAAAAAAAAAAGAAAAAAAAGAAAAAAGAAATTAAAAAAAAAACCCTACCCAGAAATGAAGAGCTGGGGATGTGGGTCAGTTGGTAGAGTACTTGTCTGGCATGCACAAAGCTCTGGGTTCCATCCCCAGCACCAGATATACCAGTGGTGGGAGTTCAAGGGTGACACATTCCTATGTGCACTTGGAATTGAGAAACAGGAGGATCAGGAGTTCAAGGTCATTCTTAGCTACATAGTGAGACCAGCCTGGGATACATGAGACCCTGTTCAAAAGAAAAAAAAAAAATGGATCTAAGGAGATAGCTCATTTGGTAAAGTGCTTGTCATGCAAACATAAAGACCTAAATTCAAATTCTCAGCACCTATTTAAAAAGCTGGGCGTGGCTATAATCCCAGCAGCTGGGGGAGGCAAAGAGATGGATCCATGGAGCTTGCTGGCCAATCAGCCTAGCATTATCAGCAAGCTTCAGGGTCAGTGAGAGACTGTCTCAAAAAATAAGATAGAGGCTGGGCATGATGGCACATATCTTTAATCACAGCATTTGGGAGGCAGAGACAGGCAGCTCTGTGAGTTCAAGGCAAGTCTGATCTATATAGTGAGTGAATTCCAGACCAGCCAGGGCTACATAGTGAGACCCTGTCTCAATCAATCAATCAATCAGTCAATCAATCAGTTAATCTCTGTGAGTTCCAGGACTATGTAATGAGAGTCTCTCAACCAACCAACCAACCAATCAATCAATCAATCAGTAAATCAATCAGTCAATCAATCTGTGTGAGTTCCAGGCCGGCCAGGTCTACATAATGAGACCCTGTCTCAATAAATAGATGATTGATGATGATAGATGATTGATAGATAGATGATAGATAGATAGATAGATAGAGTAGGGATTGATAGAGGAAGACACCCAACATCAACTTCTAGTACATACACACACACACACACACACACACACACACACACACACACACACACAGAGGACTCCCTGCTATCCTTGCCCTCCCTGCAGTTTCTTCCTCCTATCCTTACAGACCCGGGCAGTGATGAACTTCGTGGTCCGCTACCGGCCTGATGAGCAGCCATCTCTCCGGCCACACCATGACTCCTCCACCTTCACCCTTAACGTTGCCCTCAATCACAAGGGTGTGGATTATGAGGTAAGTCTGGGGCACTTTCCTGCCCCAGGTCACTGCTGAGTGCCTCACACACACAATTTGTTTCTCCACCCTGTCCCTTAGCTGCCTTCCCAGCCTCTGGCTGGGCCTTCTCCTATGTCCCAGTTTACTTTGAAGGTGTTATCTCTTGGGTTGGCTGCCTCCCCTACCCGCTGCTCCCAGTGTTTGTATTGGTTACTTTTCTTGTTGCTGGGGCAAAATACCTGACAAAAGCCAGGTAAGGAGAAAGCCACTTTTGAGCTGGCAGTTCAAAGGTGCAGTCCACCATGGTGGGAAGGCATGGTGGCAGGAGCGTGAGGCAGCTGCTCACATGGCATCCACAGTCAGGAAGCAGAGCGATGAATGCTGGTGCTCAGCTCACTTTCTCCTTTTTATTCAGTCAGGACCTCAGCCCATGGGATGGTGCTGCCCACAGTCAGGGTGGGTCTTCCCTCCTTAGTTAACTCAGTCTAGAAACTCCTTCACAGACATGCCTAGAGGCTTTCTTCCATGGAGATTCTAGATCCCATCAAGTTGACAGTTAAGATCAACCACCATGGGAGATGGCTCAGTGGGTAAAGGAATTTTGCCTAGAAGCCTAAGGACCTAAGTTTGATCTCTGAGACCTACAAGATGGAAGGAGAGAACTGACTCCCCAAATTTGTCCTCTAGCCTCTACACTTCTCTACACCCCTCTACATGTGTGCTCTCTACACACAGACACACACACAAATCAGTTTTTTTAAAAAATCGGGCTGGAGAGATGGCTCAGTGGTTAAGAACACTGGATACTCTTGCAGAGGACCTGGGTTCAGTTCCTATCACCTACATGGAAGCTCACAACTGCCTGTAACCCAAGTTCAGGGGATCCAACACCCTCTTTTGGCTTCCACAGGCATTTCATGCATGTGGTGCATTTACTTACATATAAGCAAACATACATATAAAAGGAAAATAAATTTTTAAAAATTAAAAAAATTAAACACCACATAGCCCATGTGTTTTGCCTTGCCAAGCCCTTGATTGACATCTCTCATTCCCACGGCTGCTAACTTTACTTTTCTGCCCCCTCTCATCCCCTATAGGGAGGTGGCTGCCGATTCCTGCGTTACGATTGCATTATCTCATCCCCAAGGAAAGGCTGGGCTCTCCTGCACCCCGGCCGCCTCACCCACTACCACGAGGGCCTGCCCACCACCCGGGGTACTCGATACATCATGGTGTCCTTCGTTGACCCCTGATGCTCAACCACTCTGCCAAACCTTTGCTGCCATTGTGCCTCATTGTGGGGGCTGGGTCCCCGTCCTCAGAGACAGAGGACTCTGCCCTTCTCCTCACTTCCTAAGTGTATGTCTGTGTGCCTGGGACTGAATGTGTTGCCCCCACCCACAGCCCTCTTGGGAAGCACTTGGAGTTCTCCACCACCTTCCCACTGGCCCCTAAGGGATGATGGGGAATAGGCTTGTGAGAGTTCCCTGCCTGATAAATTATTAAGATTCCTCAGCCTTATTCTCAATAAAGGAGTGTTTGTAATTGTTGAGTCCAAGACTCAAATATTTAAATATTGTGGTTAAGAACACTGGTTGTTCTTGCAGAAGACCCAGGTTCGAATCCTAGCACCCACATGGCAGCTAACAACTATCTGACAACCTCTTCTGTCCTCCGCGGGCATTGAATGACACGGGTGCACTTACCTACATGCAGGTAATACACGCATACACATAAAATTTAAAATATTAAGTAAAAAAAAGTTTAGTTTTAATTGTGTGTGTGTGTGTGTGTGTGTGTATGGTGGTGGGTATGGAATCCAGAATTTATACATGCTAGACAAGCTGTCTACCACTGAGCCATACCCCCAAGCCCCTCACTGGGGGATTCTAGGCAGGTGCTCTACCATGTAGTCACACCTCTGTCCCTTAGGGGAGTCTATGTAGCCCCCCTCTGCTGCTCAGTAGCTCAGTTATACCCAGAGACTTGGCCAAACTTTGTTGTGTAGATTTTTTTTTTTTTTTTTTTTTTTTTGGTGTCTTTGAGACAGGGTCTCCCTATAGCCCCGGCTGTCCTGGAACTCACTATGTAGCCTTGAACTTACAGAGATCCATCTGCCTCCCGAGTGCTGGGATTAAAGGCCTGTGCCACCACACCCAGCCTTAGTTTTTTGGTTTTTTTTTGGACAAGATCTCACTATGTAGACCAGTCTAGCCTGGAACTCACAAAAATTTGCCCACGCCCTGCTTTTTTTTTTTTTTTTTTGGTCTTTTTGAGACAGAGTCTCCCTGTAGCTCCAGCTGTCCTGGAACTCACTATGTAGACCAGGCTGGACTTGAACTCACAGAGATCTGCCTGCCTCTGCTTCCAGAGCGCTGGAATTAAAGGCGTGCACCACCACGCCTGGCTCACACCCTTTTTTAATGTATGTATTGGAGATCAAACTGAGGACCTTTTGCTTGCAAGACAAGCACTTTACTGAGTTATCTCCCTAGCCTTCTTGTCACTTTTTTTGAGATAGGGTCTCCCTGTAACACTAGTTGGCCTAGAACTCAGTATGCAGACCAGACTGGCCTCAATCTCACAAAGATCTGCCTTTGCTTCCCTAGTGCTGGGATTAAAGGCATTCGCCACCACACCTGGCTTGTTACTCTTAAAATATTTTTATTTAATTTTAGTGGACTAGAGAGATGGCTCAGCAGTTAAGAGTGCTGGTTGCTCTTGCAGAGGACCTGGGTTCAATTCCCAGCACCCATATGGTGGCTAAGAACCACCTGTAACTCCAGTTCCAGGGAGTCTGACGCCCTTTTCTGACCTTTTTGGGCACTGCATGACATGGGTGCACCTACCTGCATGCAGGCAATACACTCATACATATAAAATAAAAATAATAAACAAGCCAGGAATGGTGGCTCATGCTTTTAGTCCCAGCACTCGGGAGGCGGAGGCAGGTGGATCCTTGTGAATTCGAGGCCAGCTTGGTCTACATAGCGAGTTCCAGACCAGCTACAGCTAGTGGGAGATCCTGTCTGAAAAAGACTAACAATAATAATAATATATTTTAATTTTAGTTAATTTTTTATATGTATGAATGTTCTGCCTGCATATATGTAAGTGCACCATGTGTATGCAATGCCCATGGAGGCCATTGGGTGCCCTGGAACTGTTATTAGTTGGTTTTTAGCCACCAAGTGGATGCTGGGAACCCAATGCCCCTCTGCAAGAGCAACCAGTACTCTTAACCACTGAGCCCTCTCTCCAGACTCTCCACCCTTTTCTTGCTATGAATGATAGGTCTTGTGTAAGTCTTGTGTGTATCATCACATCTGCTCTGATTTTAAGATGGTACTAATGGTGCCATGCCCTGAAGATGGTGTGTGACAACAGCTGGGCACTAGGAAATCCAGGAGGGCTGTCCCCATGGACACCGTAGCTGTTCTATTGCTTACAGCCTGGGGAAGATGATATAAATGAGAGACTGTGGCAGTAACGTAGGGTTTTCAAGCGTGTTCTGGTAAAGTAATGACTTCATGACAGGGTCTCCAAGCTCCACCAGCTTGTTAACAGGCCTGAGGCCCTAATTGCTGTGGGGTTCAAACACTTTGCCCCAGGTTCCTGGCCATGCCGCTGCTCTGCCCTAAACCACATAATTGGTCAAATCCTGCAAGCTTAGAGAATAACTGTTCTGCCTGGCCCCTGGTTCACATGGCTCAGTGTTTAAGTCAGAGAACTGGGCGTGGGACCAGGACCAGGGGTCAAAGTCAGTGGGTTGAGCCAAAAGGAAGTGTGTGCTTAAGCTGTGGGTCACCTCTGTCCGACTCTCCTGTGGAGTTGTGGAGGCCTCATCCAGACTGCATCAAAGCCTCCAAGTCCAGCTGTGTTGCAATGGCTTCTTTCATTTCTTGGACTTGGTGAGTCCTCCAAGCCCCTGGAGTCAGACAGACTGGCCCCATGACCCCAAGGAAACAAAATAGGGATCTTTGGGGTACTAGGGCCTGAATACCATGGTACTAGGAGATTGGGCCAGAGGGCAGGGAAGGTTAATTTGATCAGCCTGCCTTTGCTTCCTGAGTGCTGGGATTAAGGGCATACTCCACCACACCTGGCATTAATTTTTTTTTTTTTTCTAGCACTCGGGAAGCTGATGAGATTGAGGCCAGCCTTGTCTATGTAGTGAATCCAGGCCAGCTCTCACACACAAAAAAAAAATTTAATAAATTTATTTATTTTGGGGGTGTGGGGAGGGCATGGACCTGTCATGGGGCATGGAGTTCTGTTGTTCCAATATGTAGGACCCAGGGCTCAAATCAAAGTCATCAGGTGTGGTAGCAAGCACCTTTGCTTACTGAGCCATCTCGCTGGCCCTAAACACCTGGGTTCTGAGTGTGCCTCTCCCCTCTGTCCTCCAGCCTGTGTCTTGGGCCTTGTTCTTTGCTTCCTTAGGCCAGGCCTGAACCCTTTATTTGGTCTGACTATAGAGACAAACATACACCCAGGACAGGAGGGACCCTGCTCTGCCTGGGTCAGCAACTGGGCGATCTGGAGGTATTTCCATGACTGCTTTCCTATCCGGGTGAGGGTTTCTGAAGGTTCACTGGGTGAGTGGATAGATGAGGTTGCAGAATATGGCTATCCTTCCCCTCACTCCCCAAGGGCACACCTCACTGGTAAATGCTCTACTCTCCAGCTTATTAAAACTGCAGAGCTGAGTCTGTCTCAAAATTACCTCTTTGGGTTCACATGGGGTCCTGGTTGTTGGAGCCTTTGGCAATTTCTGTACAAAGGCCACAGGCTTCCCTGTCGTTTTTCCCGGTCTCCAGGCACACCTGCTCATGCTGCCCTGTTGGTTCCAAATACCTCTCTTCGAGATTACATTAAGTCTATTGGTAAGGAAGTTCCTCCTCAGGGACCACAAGGCCACCCCTTCTAGTCCTGGGGGGACGCTGGGAGGGCTCCATGGCTCACATCTATCAGTCTTGGTGATTGATGTCCAGTTTCCCCAGCCTTCCTCCTGCCAGTTTGGTCTCTTTGGACAAGGCCAGTTTTAGCTAACTTTTGTCACACCCTGGGGGTGACCAGATGGCAGTCCTGGCAGTGGGAGATCCCCTGGAGGCTTTGGAGGCAAAGTCTGGACTTCGGGAATCAAAAGGGATTCATTAAGTTGGCCCTAGAACACAGGTGAGGAATGGGCAGGTGGCTGCAGGGGAATAGCCACCAGAAGCTCCTCTACGAAAAGTGTGCCTGGCTTCCAATTCCAGCGCCTCGTATGTGTGCGCCCCTGCTCCCCCAGGGCCTCCCTTGTTCCTGTCTTCTCATTTGGAGAGAATGAAATCTTCCCAAGTTTCCCAACCTGCCAGGCTCCTGGGTACGAAGGGTAACAGGAAACTTTGCAGCCTTTCTTCCATGGTCTGCTGGCTCTGCTACCCTTCAGTGTGCAGATTCACACTGTTGGTGAGCCATCCTCTCCCAGCCAGACACATCTTCCTGTAAAGCTTGGTTGTCCTAGCTCTCTAGTCCACAATTGGCTGGCACTCATCCCGCAAACTGACCTTGAACTCTCCAGCCAGGCCGATGCCTGCTGGGGAGAAGTGGGGGGACATCTCCGCCATCAGTCCCTTTCCCTTATAGTCCTTCCACAGTGCCCCTCCATTCCAGTGCAGTGAATTCTGAGGCCCAGCCAGCTGCAGGTGGACCAGCTCCAGAGGTTGTACATGGAGAGCCTCACACAACTGTTTGAAGCAAACAAAACTCCTTGGACACCAGCACCTAGTTCTCACCTAGATGTGGCCCTGCATCCTGTCCCTGCCCTGTCCCCTGGGTGATGGCAGGAGCAGGGAATGGGATTAAAGGTAGGAACAGACCTGCAGTGTTTGTGTATTTGTACTTGGGTGTGGGGAGATGGAGATGAACCACAGGGCCCCATTGTTCTTGGGAGCCTGGACATTCCCAGAGACCTGTAAACAGATTGCCTTCTGCCCCTGCTGTGTTGGGGGTTCAAAGTCTCATTCAATCTCTAGGCACCCACCGAAGCCAGGGACTCAGTGGGTGGGCATTTGCTTCAAGTTCACTCCCTGAATGAACTCCTCAGTCACCCAAGAGTTGAGTGTGGCCCCTTTCCTACACATCCACTTCCCTAACTCCCAGCCCAGCCCAGTAACCTACCTGCCCAGACCCACTGACCAAGGAAGTTCAGCAATCAGTTCAAGAAGATGCCTGAAAAGTTTTGGGGCTCCAGGTTCAACATCTGATCCTCTCCAGTGGTGACCTAAGAGCACATGCCTAACCTTCACCCTCAGCTCACTGGGCTCCTGGAGTCTCAGGAACACACAGTGGAAGCTACTAGAATGAAAGTCTCCACAGCTCCTCTGCCTTCACAGAAAACTCTGCTAGAAGTGCTGGCTGCCTACAATATATGTTTGGTTTTATATTCATGGGTAAGAGTCAGAAGAGGCATGGGTAGCAGGCATGGAGGGGGCACAAGGGTTGATTTAAAAGGGAATAGAGTCAGGTGTGGTAGCCCATACCTTTAATCCTAGCACTTGGGAGGCAGAGGCAGTAGAATCTCTGTGAGATGGAGGCCAGCCTGGTCTACATTCTGAGTTCAGGCCAGCCAAGGCTACAAGACAGTGAGACCCTGTCTTAAAAGGAAAAAAGAAGCTGGGCGTGGTGGCGCACGCCTGTAGTCCCAGCACTTGGGAGGCAGAGGCATGCGAATCTCTGTGAGTTCAAGGCCAGCCTGTTCTACATAGTGAGTTCCAGGACAGCTGGGGCTACACGGAGACCCTGCTTCAAAAATACAAAAAAAAAAAAAAATCTTTTATGTGGAGGTTGGGGGATACGGCTGGACTGCTAGAGTTGATGCTTGGGGCATCTAAAGAGATGCCGAGATGGCAGGCTGCCCAGCAGGACAAGAGTGGAGGGGGAGGAAACGGGTTATACTGAATGAATGACTACATTGCAAAAGCCCAAATATCTTTCCCTCTTCACCCAAGCCCTTTCTTCACACTCTTCTTTCTCCTTCTCTTCCTCCACTTGGCTCTGGTTTTTCTCTTTCCCCTACGTGGTGTGGGAGATCCTGGACTGGGAGACACCTAGCCGAGGTGAGCTCTAGACAGAGGTCCTAGGGTCCTGAGAGATTGGGGAGATGTTGAGTTTTGTTTTTCTTTTCATTTTTCATGTGTGTGTATGTGATGTGCATTTGTTTGTATGGATTTTTTTGAATGTGCACATGTATATACATGCTATTTTGAATGTGCATATGTGCACGCATATTTTTTTTAATGTGTTGAGGCACACACCTTTCAGGGTACATGTGTGTGCTGTGTGCATGTGGGGCCCCGGGGCTGATGTCAGGATTCATTCTTTATCCCTCTTCTACTTTATTCACTAAGGCAGGGTCTCTCAATCAAACCCAGAGCTTGCTGATATGGCTCTCACTAGCCTGCTTGCTCTGGGGATCCCCTGTCTCCATCTTCTGCAGTTAGAATTACAGGTGGCCCATTGTCCACTGGAAGTTTAGAGCGTTCTAAGGATTCGAACTTGGGTCCTCAGGTTTGTCCTGCAAGCACTTAGCTGCCCTGGGGATATGGTTTTCCAGGGAACTCTTCAATCCCAATCCCTTCTCTCTGCAGGTGGAAAACAATTACAGTCGCTGAAAAAGTGGAAAATGTGGAAATAGCAAAGAGATTGTTTCCCTTTCAAGGCGATGGGCTACCCATTTATTTATTCATTTATTTATTCTAGACAGGGTCTCATTATGCAGTCCTGGCTGGCCAGATTTTTTTTTTTTTTTTTACGTAATCCAGGCTGGCCTCAAATTTACAGGACGCGTCCCTCTCTGCCAAGTGCTGGGATTAAAGGCGTGCACCATCATGCCTGCTGGAAATCCTTTTAAAAGGCAGCCTCCTCTTTCTGCCCCCACATGCTCTCTTTCCTCATCCTGAACTCTGGTCCCCTGTGCCCTTGGTCCCATCGTAGGACCTTGAACTTTGAAACCCTGGTGAGGTGGAGGACAGTTCTCTCCAGCTGCCATCTTCTGTTCTTATTTTATTTTTATTTACTTTTTAATTTTATTTATTTACATCTTTTATTTATTTTTGGGGGTGGGACACGTGCACATGCCACAGCACTTGGGTGCAAGTCAGAGGACATCTCATGGGAGTCAGCTTTCTTCTTGAACCATGGCGGGGGAACCAAGGGATCAAACTCAGGTCTTCCAGCTTAGTGGCAGGTGCCTTTACCCACTGAGCCATCTCATCAGCCCCCATCTTGTTTGTATTCTATGCTTTTCCTCCTGGCATCTTTCCCAACACCCTGAAGCTGGTGAAGACTGCATAACTGCCTGCCAACTGGAACTAAGTGTTGGGGGCCCACCCCCACGGGATTATGTGTACAGGAATCTTCTGTAATTTTGTCAGCAAAAGCAATGACTCCTCGAAGGTCTTTCCTGTCCTTCAGCCTTGGCTGGCCACATTGGCTGGCCTCTTCCATCTTCCTATTTATCGAGAATACCTCATGTTCCTTGGTAAGCCTTGTCCTAGTTAGCTTTCACTGACAACTTGTCACAGTCTAGTGTCATCTGACAAGGGAATCTTCAATTGAGGGAGGAGTGCCCAGATCAGATATTGGGTATGTCAGTGGGGGACTGTTTTGATTGTTGATGGAAGAGGACCCAGCCCACTGTGAGTGGCACCATTCCCTGGGCAGATGGTTCTGGGTTATATTAGAAAGTTAGCTAAGGGATTAAGAGCACTGGCTGCTCTTCCAGAGGACCTGGGTTTGATTCCCAGCAACCACATGGCAGCTAACAACCATCTGTAACTCCAGTTCTAGGGGATCCATCACCTCTTTTGACCTCTGCAGGCTTTGCATGACATGGGTGCACTTACATACACACAGGCGAAACATTCATACACATAAAATAAGAAAAAAAGAAAGCTAGCTAAATTGGACATGGTAGCACATGCTTTGCATCCCAGCACTGGAGAGGTAAAGGCAGGTGCAGTTCTGTAAGTTCCAGGCCAGCATGGTCTACAGAGCAAGTTCTAGGCCAACCAGAGCTACACAGTAAGATGCTGTTTCAAAAACAAAAAATAAAAAAACAGTCAGAGGCCAGGTGTGGTGGTGCATGCCTTTAATCCCAGCACTTGGGAGGCAGAGGCAGGTGGATCTTTGTGAGTTCAGGGCCAGCCTGGTCTACATAGTGAGTTCCGGTCAGCTGAGACTACAGGGAGACCCTGTCTCAAAAAGATAAAAACAAACAAAAAACAAAACAGTCAGGATGTGGGCCAGCAAGCAGTGTTCCTCCATGGTTTCTACTTGAGCACCTGCCCCGACTTCCCTCAGTGATGTGCTGACCTGTCAGCTGAAATAAACCCTCTCCTCCCCTAAGTTTCTTCTGGTCAGTATTTTCTTCATTCAACACTCACCAACAGAATGAAACTAGAACAAGTTGGAAGGTGGAGGTATCCATGGATCACAGGGCATCCCACCCATAGCTAGCAAGATCCTCTGGTAACAGGCCCCCTAATTTGGGACAGAGAACTGGCCTGAGCAGTGGTCATGTCACAGGGGCACACCATGAATGACGTCACTGTCTGGTGTGCTGGCAGAACAGGGCACTTGATCTTTTAATACCAAAGAATGGGATGAGGGTTAGGGATCTGGGGCAGGAATAATGATCATGCTCCACTTACTCATGTCCACAGGGCTGTGTCCTGTGACCTGCCAGAGCCTGGACTTCATTCTGTCACAGCCCCAGCTCAGCCAGGCAGTGGTCATGGTTGGGGGTGCTCAGGAAGCCCTTTACTTGGGCTGAGGGGAGCACTGTGTCAGCATCTGGAGACGCAAAGGCTTCCTGCGAGTTGCGTTGAGGCATGGGTGAGTGTGGATGCTTTACAGTATCTTCTTTTATTTTGAGGTAGTGTCTCCCTGTAGCTCCTGCTGGCCCGGTACTCAATATGTAGATCAGGTTGGCCTTGGTCTCGTAGAGATCCACCTGCCTCTACCACCCAAGTGCTGGGATTAAAAGCCTGTGCCACCATCATTCCTGGTATTTAATTCCTTCCCTTCCCTCCTTCCCTCCATCTTTCTTTCCCTCCCTTCTTTCCTCTCTCGCTCTTTCTTTCTTTCTTTCTTTCTTTCCTTCCTTCCTTCCTTTCTTTCATATATATATATATATATATGTGTGTGTGTGCATCCCCACATACCCAAACACGTGTGCGCGCGTGCACACACACACACACACACACACACACACACACAAAGCATGGATAGGGTGCATGCATGGAGAGGTCAAAGGACAACTTGCAGGAGTCAGTTCTCTCCTTCTACCACGTGGGTCCTGGGGATCAAACTCAAGTTGTCAGGCTTGGTGGCAGGTGCCTTTACCGTCTGAGCCATATCACCAGCCCCTTCTCTCTTGCCATCCTTCTTAGGGCCTCCCTAGTGCCTATATATTCCTTTGTGGAGAATGACCTCTACAGAGTGAAGACTCTTACTAAAAACAGCTGGCAGTGTCGGTGGCAAATTGCCTTCAAGAAACTGATAGGATTTTCCCCTTGCATACTCTGGGGCCGATTCTTCGAGGACCACAAGGAAAGCTGTGAGATCCCTGCTTCGACCCATCTTACCCTCCTCTAGACCTGAGGCTGGACATGGAGACCCTTCCCCCCACCCCCCGCCTTACTCCATCTCTTAATAAATGCTAGCTCTGAAAGCAAACTCATCCAGACATGACCATACCATTCCATTCCATTCCATTCTTGGGAATGACTTGGTCTACAGGGATGGAACCTTGTACAAGAGAGAGCAGGCAATCCAAGTTCCAGATCCAGGGCACATACCTCCCACTTGTTGGTCTAGATCCTCAATCACAAAATCAGGACCAGAGGAACAGCCTGAAGGATAGGAGCTATCAGGGGAACTCTCAGAAAGGCTTCTTGAGGGGCTGGAGAGATGGCTCATTGGTTAAGAGCACTGTCTGCTCTTGCAGTGGACCTGGGCTCAGTTTCCAGGACCCACATGACAGCTAATAATCATCTGTAACTCCAGTTCCAAGGGATTTGGTGCCCTCTTCTGTTCTCCTCCAGCACTGCACACACATGGTGCACTTACATACATGCAGGCAAAACACTCATGTACATAAAGTAAAAATAAATAAGTAATTTTTAAAAGGCTTTTTGAAGAGAACTGTTTAGGTATTTCCCCACAGTGTCTGCTCTTGGGGTTTTGACTTGGAATTAAGTCCTCCCAAGTCTGCTGTTGATCCGGACCTGACTCAGATCAGCACTAAAGGAAATCTTGCCAGAAATCAAGATTCTAACTCTGGTGGGCTCCATCCCAGGCTTTGGAGCAAGAAGCCTGCCACTCTGGGCTCCAGTTCTATTCTCTGTCTGTCTCTGTCTCTGTCTGTCTCTGTCTCTGTCTCTCTCTCTCTCTTTTTCTCCTCCCTCCATGTCTTTCTCCACTTCTCTTTTCTTTTGAGAAAGAATTTCATGTAGCTCAGGCTGGCCTTGAACTCACTATACAATTAAGGCTCCCCTTGAATTCCTCATCCTCGTGCCTCTACCTTCCAAGTTCTAGGACTGTAGACACATGTCACCACACCTATAGGAAGGTCTCTCTGGAGAACTGCAAGTGCCAGTTCTATTCCCCTCCCTATACTATTTTTATTTATATCTATTTAATGTGTCTGAATGTTTTGCCTGTATGTATGTGAGTGTACTACATAGGCACAGTGCCTGAGGAAGCCAGAAGAGGGTGTCAGATCTCCTGGAACTGGAGTTATAGACAGTTGTTAGCCGACATGTATGTGGGTGCTGGGAACCAAACCTAGATCCTCTGCAAAAGCAGCCAGTGCTCTTAACTGTTGAACCCTCTTTCCAGTCCTAAGATTTATTTTTAATTATGTATATGTGTGTGTGTGTGTGTGTATGTGTGTGGGTATGTGCACATGAACTCCTGATCATCTTACCTCTACCTCCTAAGTACTAGAATTACAGATATGCACTACTAGATCCCATTTAAAATATCACTTTTTTATTATTTTGTTTTATTTTTAATTTTTATTACATTTTATTTGTGGGGGGTGGGGTTTGCTATGGTGGTATAATGCTCACTGCTTGTGGGAAGGTCAGAGGACAACTTGTGAAAGTCAGTTCTCTCCTTCCATCCTGTAGGTCCCTGGGTTCGAACTCAGGTCATCAGGCTTGGTACCCACTGATGTATATCACCAGCCCATTTTTTTTCTTTTTCTTTTTGAGACAGGTTCTCCCTGTAGTCCCAGATGGCTTGGAATTGGTTATGTAGACCAGGCTTTTTTCGATCTCATGGAGATCCTCCTGCCTCTGCCTCCCGAGTACTGGGATTAAATGTGTGTGTCACCATGCCCCTCTGTCTAGCCCAATTTTAAAATCCAAATTTGTGCCAGACATTTTGTCCCAGTGATGAGAAGGGTCAATAATGAAGACACAGAGGTACAGAGACAACTACAGCATTACCCTGTCCTGAAAGAGTTCATGGTCAAATCCAATGGATTTTCTATCTCTCTGACTCACGAAGCTCCCGTGGGTGTTCCTAGAGTCAGACAATCCTGTCTTCAGAATAAACAAGAGCTGCTTCCGTTATGCCTCAACTGTAACATATAGGCTGTAATGGAACTGTTGGAGAATAGCCGCTCCAGTTGGCTAAATAATAATTCTTCCTATTACCTGAATTTCTGTGCCAGAAATACTGTGCTAAGCACTTTGCATGCATCATCTTCTTCAGCCCTTACTGGAAGCGAGGTGTTGCGTTCTCTTTATAGAAAGGGAACAGCAAACAGTATCATGATTCACTGGTGAGTGATCCATTGCCTTCTGGGCTGATCCACGTGATTCCTCTGAGTGCTGGCTTTCTGAGTCAGGCTTTTAGGAATTCTCTGGCTCTGTGATTTTGGGCCTATTGCTTAACTCTTTGATCTCTGGTATCCTCCGTTGTCTGGGAAAACAGCTCATTAGGAACATTCTAAAGTCTATGAGGGATTCTGGGGGTGTGGAGCACTGGGTAGAGTGTTTACACAGCATGCACCAGATCCTGGGTTTCATATTCCTAGTGTTGCATAAATGGCATAAGGGTACATGCCTATAATCCCAGCACTAAGGAGTTGGAAGCAGAGGATCAGGAGTTCAAGGTCATCCTCAGCTATAAATCAAGTTAAAAGCCAGCCTGGGCTACATGAAATCCTGTTTTCTAAAATTCTTTTAAAAATTTTAATTAGGGGTAGAGAGGATACTAATGTATCTCTCCATTCTCACCAGAAAACTGTCCCTCATGCAACAGAGGGAGGTGAATACAGAAGGCCACAACTGGCCAAAGTGTGGAGATTAAGAGACTGCATGTCCCTAGATAGGACTCCTGTAGTAAACCTCACCAATCCAGAGCTTAGGGACCATTACAAAAGAGGAGGGTAGAAAGACTGTGAGAGTCAGGGGCAGTGCATGACCACAAGGAAACAGAATCTTTCAGGCTTCTGGGAACTTGCTTATATGAATTTACAGCAACAGTGATAGCATGAACAAGACTCATGTAAACTCAATGACACCAAAATCTATCACAGAACTGGGGAAATGGGCCAGAGCCCCAACCTTCTATTGACAACTGATCAATGCTGGGTAAAGGAGAATTGGTCTTCTTTAAGGGAGTGATGTTAGGTTGACCAGGCTCCAGTAGATGAACTCATATGAAGGGACATCTGGGTATATGAACTTGACTTGATAATCTTAACATATATGACAGAATGCATGAAATCCAGTGGGCAGGCTATGGGCAGGGCAGATAGGGGAGGGAGTCTAATTATATTTAAGATGTATGAAATGCACAAAAATTCAATAAACATATACATTAAAAAAGAGACACTAAAATTTCTTAAAATTAATTTATCTTCATTTTATATGTACGAGCATTTTGCCTGCATGTATGTAAGTGCACCATATACATGCAATGCCCACAGAGGCCACAGAAGAGGGCATTGAATCCCCTGGAACTAGAGTTACAGACAGTTATTAGCTGCCACATGGGTGCTGGGAACTGAACCCAGGTTCTTTGCAAGAGCAGCCAGTGCTCTTAACTGCAGAGCCATCTCTCTAACCCTAACTCTGCTTTAAGTTATGCAAGTGCGAGTCAGAGGAATGGCTCAGCAAGTAAAGGTGCTTGCCACCATGCTTGATGATCTGAAGGAACCAACACTTAACAAGTTGTCCTTTGACATCCACACTGTCTCCATGGCACATGTGCAAACCCCACCCCACAAAATAAGCAAATGTATTTTATAAAAGCATATGAATTTGACTTGATAAGCTTAACATATATGACAGAATGGTGATAAGCTTAACATATATGACAGGGTTGGTTGGTGTGGTGTTGTATATCTATAATTTCAACACTTAAGAGGAAGAGGCAGGAGGATCACAAACTGGAGACCAGCCTGGGCTATATAGCAAGACTTTGTCTCCATTAATAAGAAAAGAAAAATTAGGGACCGGAGAAATGGCTCAGCAGTTAAGAGCACTGGCTGTTCTTGAAGAGGACCCAGATTCGGTTCACAGCTCCCATCTGGTGGCTAACAACCATTTGTGTCTCCAGTTCCAGGGGATCCAACATCCTCTTCTGGCCTCCATGGGCATTGCCCATACAGGTGCACTTACATACATGCAGGCAAAATACTCATATACATAAAATAAGAATTAAAAAAAATAGAAATCACCTAGGAGTCACACCTTTGAGTGTATCTCTGAGGACATGTCCAGAGAGCTTAAGTGGGGAGGGAAGACCCACCCTGAGTGTGGGTGACACCATCCTATGGGTGGGGTCCTGGTCTGAATAAAAAGGAGAAATCAAGTTGAGTGTTAGTATTCATGTCTTTCTGCCTCCTGGTCGTGGATGCAATGCCGCCTCGGGCTTCTGCAACTGTGCCTCCCCACCATGGTGGACTATATCCTTGAACTCTGAGCTAAAAGAAACCTTTCCTTTTTTACTTCAATTAACATCTGTCAGGTATTTATCGCAGCAAAGGTGAAAGTAACAAATACACACTCATCGCGACAGTTCCACAACCTTCCGAAACAGCACCACCTGCTGAGGATCAAGTGTTCAAACACATAAGCCAGCTGGGGACGTTTTACAGCCAAACCATAACCACCCACTGACAGTGTTCTGAGAATTAAGCTCTGGTTAGTGCTGTGATTCATACTTCATCATCATCATCTCTAGGGATCCTGGAACCAAAGCCCGATGAGCCAATGAGCTCCTCTCCCATTTCCCATGATGTCTTGGCTAATGTCAAAGTGAAGCAGCTGCTGGGGGTGCAGCACAGTGGCAATGCTTGTCCATCAACACAAGGTCCTGTGTTTAACTCCCAGCACTAAAAAAAAAAAAAAAAAAAAAAAGTGTACACTAAAGAATGCCCCAAACCCCAGTTCTCTGACTGGCAGGAGGTGTAGTTAAGGGATTCTCCTCCCCACACTGGGAATTGAATCCAGGTCTCATGAATGCTAGACAAACTTTGTTCTGTTGAGCTATGCCTTGCCTCCAGCCCCTCACTGGGGGGATTCTAGGCAGGTGCTCTACCACTGACCCCTGAACTGTAACCCTAGCCTTCTTTACTTTTTTAGTTTGAGACAGGGTCTCACTAAATTGTTCAAACTGGTGTTGAATGAACCCCACAGCTCAGGCTGGCCTTCAATTTTAGGTCTTCCTACCTCAGCCTCCCAAATGTTGGTATTACAGGAGTGAACTGTCATACCCTAATTGCTTCATTTTCCATTTCATCCTTCCTGGTATCCACCAAGGTTAGGAGGTATGAAGTGTGTGTGTGTGTGTGTGTGTGTGTGTGTGTGTGGTGTTGAATGAACCCCACAGCTCAGGCTGGCCTTCAATTTTAGGTCTTCCTACCTCAGCCTCCCAAATGTTGGTATTACAGGAGTGAACTGTCATACCCTAATTGCTTCATTTTCCATTTCATCCTTCCTGGTATCCACCAAGGTTAGGAGGTATGAAGTGTGTGTGTGTGTGTGTGTGTGTGTGTGTGTGTGCGCGCGCGCGCGCCACACAGTGTGCATTCAGAAGAGAGAGGACAACCTGCAAGAGTTGGTTGTCTCATTTATCATGTGGGTCCCAGGTACTGAACTCAGGTTGTCAGGCTTGGTGGTGAGTGCCTTTTACTCTTTAAGCCACCTTGCCAGGTCTCCTTTGTCAGTTTCTTCTGACCCATCCATTGAAGCTCAAGGCTTATCTCACTTACGTGAAAGCTAGAGTGGGAGAGATTAAGTAAGGTGGTCCTGGAGGAGAGGGTCTTGCAATTGTGAGGACTCCATGACTGAGTAGATGGGGAGAGGGGACACTAAACCAATAACCATTCCCACTTCACCCATCCACTTCCCTAGCCAGGACAAGGACCAGGCTCTTATCCAGAAGACTTCAGGACACTCACATGCACCTGCTGCTTGGGGACACGGCACCTGCCTCCTGGTACCCCCTCCGAGTTCCTGTTTGCTCAGATTTGTCCCAGGTTTCCTCTGTGTTGATAGGGTTTCAGCCCCTCTGAACCACCACCTAGACCATGTCAAAGCTTCACCTGAACCCTGAGTCCACAGCAGGAGACCTGTAATGTAAGCCCCACATCTGCATCCAAATCCCATCTAGGACTTGACAACACCGCCAGGTTCCTGTGTATCCTCCTTGCCAAACTCTGGAGGCTCAGAAGTGAAACTTGTGTGTGCTGGCCTTGCCTTTACTTTTCAGCATCCAGAATCCAGATTGAGAGGGGTTAGGGTTTGGGGAACAGGGTATGGGGGGGTAGCTGGGGCAGTCCTTGTGGTATAGAGCCAACAGAAAGTCACCACCTCTTTGGGGACAAAGGCCGTGCCCTCTGACTGAAACCCCTTCCCAGTCTGGTGCCAGATTACTGGGATAGCCTCAGGTATCCAGAGGCCCAAATATCCTCTTCTTGCCCCTCCATCTCCATCTCTATTTTACTGCCATCTCTCCCTGAGGTCCCATGCCGAAGGAGACCCTTACCGAAGAGACAACTTCCTTCAAAAGATAATTTTGGGGCCGGAGAGATGGCTCAGCTGTTAAGAGCACTGGCTGCTCTTGTAGAGGACCCAAGTTCAGTTCCCAGCACCCAC
>NW_008337205.1:1463810-1468483 GCF_000622305.1 Nannospalax galili
GCGCGCGCGCGCCACACAGTGTGCATTCAGAAGAGAGAGGACAACCTGCAAGAGTTGGTTGTCTCATTTATCATGTGGGTCCCAGGTACTGAACTCAGGTTGTCAGGCTTGGTGGTGAGTGCCTTTTACTCTTTAAGCCACCTTGCCAGGTCTCCTTTGTCAGTTTCTTCTGACCCATCCATTGAAGCTCAAGGCTTATCTCACTTACGTGAAAGCTAGAGTGGGAGAGATTAAGTAAGGTGGTCCTGGAGGAGAGGGTCTTGCAATTGTGAGGACTCCATGACTGAGTAGATGGGGAGAGGGGACACTAAACCAATAACCATTCCCACTTCACCCATCCACTTCCCTAGCCAGGACAAGGACCAGGCTCTTATCCAGAAGACTTCAGGACACTCACATGCACCTGCTGCTTGGGGACACGGCACCTGCCTCCTGGTACCCCCTCCGAGTTCCTGTTTGCTCAGATTTGTCCCAGGTTTCCTCTGTGTTGATAGGGTTTCAGCCCCTCTGAACCACCACCTAGACCATGTCAAAGCTTCACCTGAACCCTGAGTCCACAGCAGGAGACCTGTAATGTAAGCCCCACATCTGCATCCAAATCCCATCTAGGACTTGACAACACCGCCAGGTTCCTGTGTATCCTCCTTGCCAAACTCTGGAGGCTCAGAAGTGAAACTTGTGTGTGCTGGCCTTGCCTTTACTTTTCAGCATCCAGAATCCAGATTGAGAGGGGTTAGGGTTTGGGGAACAGGGTATGGGGGGGTAGCTGGGGCAGTCCTTGTGGTATAGAGCCAACAGAAAGTCACCACCTCTTTGGGGACAAAGGCCGTGCCCTCTGACTGAAACCCCTTCCCAGTCTGGTGCCAGATTACTGGGATAGCCTCAGGTATCCAGAGGCCCAAATATCCTCTTCTTGCCCCTCCATCTCCATCTCTATTTTACTGCCATCTCTCCCTGAGGTCCCATGCCGAAGGAGACCCTTACCGAAGAGACAACTTCCTTCAAAAGATAATTTTGGGGCCGGAGAGATGGCTCAGCTGTTAAGAGCACTGGCTGCTCTTGTAGAGGACCCAAGTTCAGTTCCCAGCACCCACTTGGTACCTAACAACCGTTGCCCTGGAAATCACTATGTACACAGGCTGGCCTCAATCTTATAGAGAATTGCCTGCCTCTACTTCCCGAGTGCTGAGATTAAAGTGTGCACCACCACACCTGGATTCAAGTCTAATTTGTGTTCTCTAAATGGTTTTGTGTGTGTGGCCATACCTCGGAGTCTGGTCGACCTAACAAACTTCACACTCTTAAAGAAAACTAACTCTCTTAGCAGTCACCAGTTGCCAATAGACCCTCAGCTAGGGCTTATTTCCCATGTCCCCCTCCGTGCTGGTTTTTTCTTCTTCTGGCTTGAACTTGCACAGGTCTTGTGTATACTCTCTTAAACGCTGTGGGTTCATATGTGTAACTTCCCTGTGTTGTCCAGAAAACACAATTTCCTTACAGCTATCCACCACCTCTCGCTCTTAAAAATTTTCTGCTCCCTCTTCCACAATGATCCCTGAGTCTTGGGAAGAGAGGGTGTGATGTAGGTGTCCCATTTAGAGCTGAGCACTCCATAGTCTCTTATTCTCTGCACGTTGACCAGTTATGGGTCTGTTGTTAATACCCATCTATGGGCAGAACCTAGGGTTTCACTCTGTTGCTGTGGCTGACCCAGAACTCACAATGATCACCTGCCTTAGAGAGGTACTTCAGGGCTAAAAGTCAGGAGGTGTCACCTGAGATGGGTGCATACCTCCCAGGTGTGTGTGGTAGGACTGGGGTGGGATAAGGAGGAGTGGAAGTGGGATAAGGCGGGGTGGTGGCTTTTCAACATGCTCAGGTGCTCCTCTCCTGGAGAGATCATTCCTGCTTGTTTATTTTTTTATTTTTTAATTATTTTTAAATACAATTTTGATTTATTTATATTTGATGTGTTTGAGTACTTTGCCTAGTGCATGCAATACACATGGAGGCCAGAGAGGGCATTGGATTCCTTGGAACTAGAATTATGGATGGTTGTTAGCCACCATGTGGGTGCTGGGAATGGAATCCCGTCTTCTGGAAGAGCAGCCAGTGTTCTTAACCACTGGCATCTCTCCAGCCCCATAATTATTTATTTTTATTTTATTTATATGAGTGTTTTGCCTGCATGTATGCAAGTGCACCATGTTCATGCAATGCCCTTGGAGGGCAAAAGAAGGGTGTCAGATATCCTGAAAGTTACAGATGATTGTTAGCTCCCACGTGGGTGCTGGGAATCGAACATGGGTCCTCTGCAAGAGCAGCCAGTGCTCTAACCCCCGAACCATCTCTCTAGCCCCTACACCTTATTTTTTGAGACAGTGAATCTAGAGAGCTCTGATTCAGCTAGACTGGCTGGCAACAAGCCCCGGATATCTTCCTGTCTCCACCTCCCCCTGGGGATTGGTGAGGGTGGGGTGGGAGGGAGCCCCTTAGACCCCTTAGGACCACAGATCACACTGGAGTCTGCAGCTGTGATCCACCACTTTCCTGGAGACTTGGAGTCTTGGCAGAGACCATGCTGGGGAGGAAAGGCTTTGTGTGGCAGCTGAGAGCACAACCCTGGGTATGGCCCTGCTCAGAGCAGATCAATGGACAGTACGATGGTGGCAAGGCAGTGTGGCTCATCCCAGGCAACCATCTGCCCTCCAAGGTTGAAGAAATACTGCTCAACAACCAAGCCAGTGTGGATGAAGGGCTCTGCTAGGGCATAAGATGATCAATCCCAGCAGTCAGTAATCCTGCCAATTCTTCAATCACCTCAAGCATTCTAGTTTGAGCCTTCCTGTTCCCTTTCCTCTCTTCTTTCTCCCACTTTCCTTCCGATTCATCTACTGTTTTTACTTTCCTCGGAGACCCAGGGAACCACATCATCTTTTTTTTTCTTTTTTATTATTTTTATTTTATGTGTGTTGTGGGGTCTCTCCCTCTCCTCGCGGGTTGTTGGCCACTGGTCCACGAGGACAAAGGGAGCAGAAGCGATGAGCGGGGTCAGGACGACCAGTGAGCACTGACGGAAGAAAGCCCTTGGTGGGGGGGCAGGTTCAACGATGCAAACAGCTCCAGACTCAGTGAGACAGCTCCGTTTATTCAGTGGGAGAACTAGGGAAAATATAGTGTGGAGGCAGTAGCCAAAGCCTCAGCTGATAGGTGCTCATAGTATGCTTTATTTACATGTGGTAGTGGGCTCCTATCATCTGACTACCAGGCAATGCCTGATTATCATATAGAAAAAACCTGGGGGTAGTTTTTACTCCAGGTAACTATGCCGAAGGTCATGTTCCAAATAAGGTCAGGCATCCGTGCTTGGCGGCACTTTCCAGGTAAGTCAGGAAGAGAGCAGGAGGCCCCCTGCTGAGAAGGGGAGTCCTTCTATTTGGCGCTGAGCCCCTTAGAGCTATCTGGACATGGAGGACCACAACCCTAACAGCAGGGTTTCCCAACAGTGTGTGAGTGTATTGCCTGCATGTGGGTAAGTGCACCCGTGTCGTGCAATGACCTCAGAGGTCAGAAGAGGCTGTCAAATCCCCTGGGACTGGAGTTACAAACAGTTGTTAGCTGCCATGTGGGTGCTGGGATTCGAACCTGGGTCTTCTGCAAGAACAACCAGTGTTCTTAACCGCTGAGCCATCTCTCCAACCCCCCACACCATCTTTTAAAAAAGTACTTTTAATTTATGTGAATGAGAGATTTGCCTACCTGTACATATGAACATCAGGTGTGTGCAATGCCCGCAGAGGCCAGAAGTGGGTGTCAGAACCCGCTCATGAACGGGAGTTACAGAATGTTGTTAGCTACCTTGTAAATGCTAGGAACCAAATTCAGGTCCTCTGCAAGAGCAGCCATTGCTCTAAATCGCTGAGCCACCTCTCCAGCCCCTAATTCACACCATCTTATCCCTTGCCTACTCCAAACACATCCACTTTTTAGTGGGGCTTCAGGTAGTGGGACCCATTTGACTCTGGTCCATGCTTGCTATATCAGGGGAACCAAGCTCTCTCCTAGTCCACTCCACCTTGGTCTCTCATAGCTGGACCTGCTGAGGGGCCCTTGTGGGAGGCTGAGACATGGCTCCTCCTTTAGGGGGCTCTACCTGCAGTTGACAACCAACATCGGACTGGTGGAGCCACCAGCAGCTCCTATTCAAAGCCAAAGCCCTGGAGTGGTACAAAGTCCACAGACACTGTGCATGAGCCCTTCCTCCAGTATGCTTAGTGCACAGGCCTGTGCTGCCTTCTGCAGCCACAGTGCGCAAGTGCAGAGCCAGCAAATGTAACGTCTACTGCTCCAAGTCTCTTGCTTAGGCCTCAACATCACCAACCAGCTCTTCTGGGTGCCCCAACTCTGGCTTCAGCTGGCTGGCATGTCAGACCAGGCTTGGGGCTTGGTCAAGGGGTACCACAGTACCACCTGAAGCTTCTTACAGAGAGGAGCAAGAAGTGCTTTAGACCCCAGCCCCCCCACTCTGCAGATCCACAGTCAGCTCTATGTCTGACATGACATTGGAAATAGGCTGATTCCTTTTTTTTTTTTTTTTTTTTTTTTTTTTAAAAAAAAAAAAAAAAAAAAAAAAAAGAGGACGATAAATCTTTCACTGTGATATATCAAAATAA
>NW_008337205.1:1468526-1480154 GCF_000622305.1 Nannospalax galili
ATTAATTTTTTAAAAAAGATGTTTATTTCTCCTAATTGTTTTTAAATTTTTATTTATTTTTATTTTATGTGTATAAGTATTTTGCCTGCATGTATGTAAGTGTACATGTGCATGAAATGCCTGTGGAGGCCAGAACAGGTCATAGGATCCCCTGAACTGGAATTACAAAAGGTTGTTAGTTGCCTTGGGAGTTCTGGGACCCAAGCTCAGGTCCTCTACAAGAGTAGCCAGAGCTCTTAACTGCGAAGCCATCTCTCCAGCCCCTGATTCATTTATTTTTTATTAAAAATTTTTACTTATGTGTGTATGTGTGTGCCATGTACGGGGGGGGAGTTGTGCCTGTGAAGGCTAGAAGAGGGTGCTGGATCCCCTGGAGTTGGAGTTACAGGCAATTGTGGGCTGCTTGATATGGGTGCTGGGAATTGAACTCTGGTTCTCTGGAAGACCAGCAAGTGCTCTTAACCATGGAGCCATCTCCTCAACCTCCTGTTCTTTCTTTCTTTCCTTCCTTCTTTCTTTTTTCTTCCTCCCTCCCTCCCTCCCTTCCATCTTTCTTTTTGAGAAAGGGTCTCAATATTTAACACTGGTTAGCCTGGAAGCCTATATAGGCCAGGGTGGTCTCACATTCACAGAGATCTGCCTGCCTCTGCCTCCCTAGTACTGGGATTAAAGGCCTGTGCCACCAACACCTGGATAGACAAATTCTTTTATTGTTATTATTTTTATTCTATGTGTATGAGTGTATTGCCTGCATGTATGTAAGTGCGCCTATGTCATGCAATGTCCATGGAGGTCAGAAGAGGGTGTTGGATCTCCTGGAACTGAAGTTAAGATGGTGGTCAGCTGCCATGTGGGTGCTGGGATTTGAACCCTGGGTACTCTACAAGAGCAGCCAATGCTCTCAACTGCTGAGACATCTCTCCAGCCCCTGCTAATTCTTTTAAAATTGCTTTCACATTGTTTTTTTTTTGTGTGTGTTTGTGGGCACGCAGGTGACATTGCATGAATGTGGAGGAGGTGAGGGAACAACTTTCAGCAAAATGTTGATACACTTAAAAATAAATTTAAAAATTGAAAAAATATTTATTTTTATTATTTTTAAGTGTGTGTGTGTGTGTGTGTGTGTGTGTGTGTGAATGTTAAGGTAGATGCCCTTGGAGGCCAGAGGCATCCATTCCCTAGAGTTACAGGTGGCTGTGAGCTGCTTGTTGTGGGTGCTGGGAATCGAACTTGGGTCCTCTGGGAGAGCAGCCAATGTTCTTAACTGCGGAGTCACCTCTCCAGTCACTCAGCTTTGATTCTTAACCTTTACAGGACACTGCTCCCCAGCTTCTCACTTCTTGGTCTCTTGCTGTTAGGATCCCTAAATGCCCTGGCTTATGCCCGCACCTGAACTGATATATTTGGGAGAGTGCCTTGTGTAGCTGCTACCTACTTTGTAGGGTTCTAAGAAAGACCTTTTCAGAGCAGTTCTCCGCCAATGGCAGTATCCACCCCTAGGCTAGCTAGCGCCTGTTCTGGCTTCTCCCTTATGCCCCCTGGTGGAAGCAAGCGAAACCGTAGGCAGCACCCAGGCCCTGGCTAGGAGAAGCCTGTTGCTCTATCTATCCTCCCTCCCTTCCTAAAGGCCCAGAGCTGGGTCAGAGCCCCCAACCTCCAAGCCCCCTTCAGCTTCTGTGCCTGTAGATCGCTACCTCTTTCTGTCCCTCCATCCTCCTTCTCACTGGACCTCCCCAACACTTAGTTTTCCAGTGTCCTATACCCATAGCCTCATCACCCACCCAGTGTGTAAGACAGATAGTATTTGTTTATTATTTGGGTTTTTTTGAGAAAGGACCTCTCTAGATGGCTTAGAATTCACTATGTATGTATCAGGCTGACCTCAGTGTCACAGAGATCCACCTACTGGGATTAAAGGTGTGGGACAGCGCCTCTGGGTGACTCTCATATTTATAAAGCTCCTGTGTTTACATTTGGTGAGGCAATTTCCCAAAATGAGGTTTCCTCCAATTTATATGATGACAACACTGTTATTTTTCTTTCTTTGAAAAAAATATTAATTTTAATTTTTTAAATATTTTATTTATTTACTTAATTTTTTAATATATATGTATGAGGGTATTGTCTGTATGTGTGTAAGTGCACCCGTGCCGTGAAATGCCCATGGAGGTCAGAAGAGGGTGTTGGATCCCCTGGAACTGGAGTTATGGATGGTTGTTAGCTGCCATGTGGGTGCTGGGAATCGAACCCAGGTCCTCTGCAAGAGAAGTAAATGCTCTTAACCACTGAGCCATCTCTCCAGTCCCAATTTAAATTTTTTTTTTTTAGTAATTATTTTTATTTTGTGTGTATGATTGTTTTGCCTGCATGTATGTAAGTCTACCACATGTGTACAGTGCCCATGGAGGCCAGAAGAGAGGGCAGGGAGACCCTGTTTCAAAAAAAAGACAAAATTTTTTTTATCTAATTAAATTAATTAATTATTGATTTTTTGAGCCCCAGCTGGCCTGGAATTTGCTATATAGATTTGGTAGAGATCCACCTGCCTCTGCCTCCCAAATACTGAGATTAAAGTCATGTGCCACCTCAACCAGTCTGACTTATTTTTATTTTTTATATGTATGTTTTGCCTGCACCACATGCATGCAGTGCCTGTGGAGGCCAGAAGAGGGCATTAGATCCCCTGGAACTGGAATTATAGTTGTTAGCCACCATGTGGATGCTGGGAACCAAGCTCAGGTCCTCTACAAGAGCAGCCAGAGCTCTTAACTGGGGAGCCATCTCTCCTGCCTCTTTTTTATTAAAATTGTGTGTGTGTGTGTGTGTGTGTGTGTGTGTGTGTGTGTAGCTGGAGAGATGATTCAGCAGTTAAGAGCATGTATTGCTTTTCCAGAAGACTGGAGTTCGATCCCCAGTGACCATATCAGGTAGTTAACTATCACCTGTAACTCCAGATCCTGGGGGCTCCAATCTTGGATTTCTGTGGGCACCTTCACTCATGTGCTCAGACTCACACACATATAACACATAATAAAATTTTTAAAAAATTTAAATTTATCTTTATTGTTATGTGTATGAGTGTTTTTCCTGCTTGTATATAAGCACACCATGTATGTTCAATGCCCATGGAAACCAGAAGATGGTGTCAGAACTGGTGTTACAGATGGTTGTTAGTTACTATATGTGTTTTGGGAATTGAACCTGAGCCTTCTGCAAGAGCAGCCAGTGCTCTTAACCACTGAGCCATTTCTCCAGTCTCTTATTTTTAATTAACTGTACCCATGTAGGTCTTTGTTGAGTATGCACATATACATACAGGTACTTGTAGAGGCCAGAAGAGGGCGTCAGATCCCCTGGAGTTGGAGTTACAGATGATTGTTAGCCACATGATGAGGATGCTGGGAATTGAACTCTGGTCCTTTGCAAGAGCAGTGCATGTTCTTAACCACTGAGACATCTGTCCAGCCCAGCCTAGATTCCTTGTACTTAAATAGCAGAAGTCACCGTTGTGTTTGTAGAGTGCTATCTCCTCAGAGTTCAGAGAGATAAAACAGGCTCTGACCCAACTGATTTCTAAGTTTCAGTTGCCAGGAGCCACATTAGAGTCTAGAACCTTGTTGGTCTAAAAGCCCTGAGCATGCGCAGAAGGTGTCTCGCTCTAGGAGCCGGTGTCAGCTTGAACTTCTTGGGCAAATGAACAGTTGCTAGGGAAATGATATCTTCAGTGTAGAGTGTGCTGGGGATGGAATCCAAGGTGTGGGCAGTGGAGGGCTCCAGGAGGTGAGTAAACAACGTGTGCAAAAGGGGATGGCTGTCAGTTTTCCCCAGGCCAGCCATCGCAGCTTCCCTGTTCTTTCTCAGATTGACCATGTCACTTTCCTGGTCACTTTCCACTATGGCTGTATGGCAATAAAGGATCTTTGGCCCTCCCTCTGTGTGTGTGTGTGTGTGTGTGTTTCACTTCTTGTTCATGGGTAGAAATGACACACATTTTCTCCCCCACTTTTCCAGCAGCCTGTATTCCAGAAGATCTCCAAGCCCCTTAGCAATGGGTCTAATGACTTCTTGGGGGGGGGGGCTGCTGGCCATTGTGCACCCCCACCTCCCCTGATCAGAAGAAAGAAGCTTGTCTCCTAGAATGAGCCTTGGCTAGCCCCCAGCCTCGCTTTCCCCTGGACCTGGGAATCTGTTGCTACCTAAATTTTATGGGTTGGTCTCCCAAATTCACCCTGTCATCCAAGACCAGCCTCTCTTAGCCCCAGGATCTAGGCGTCCCTTAGCTGTTTGCACTGTGCTTTCTAGCTGCGCTGGCATCCCCCCATTTCTGGGTGGGCAGCGCTTGATAGAGGAGGGGAGGAGGTGGACGAAACCTGGGCATCGCCCCCCCCACAAAGAGAGCTGAGCTTCTGAGCGGCGGAGACTGCGATCCCCAAAACGACCACACGGGGGCGCCAGGACAAGTGCGGACGCGGGCGAGGCAGCGCAAGGTGGTTCTCGTCCGAGTGAGTGCGCCCATGGGTGTCTTTGTGTGTCTGTGTTTCGGTACATATGTGTGTGACCCAAGGGATGTCTGGGTGGGATGTATTCGGGACAATATACCTGATGTAGCCCCCAGAAACAGGTACCCCCAGTGGCTTTTTTTTTTTTTTTTTTTTTTTTTTTTTGAGGAGGAGGAGGAGGAGGAGGAAGGTGCTTAATGCTACTGGATACGTGTGGATGGGAAGGGAGGCAGACGACTTGTATGTATTGTCGCGTGTTGCACAGTACGGGCTGTGGGTCCCTGAAACCGCATCTTGATTTTTGAAGTCTCATTCTGTAAGAGGTTTTAACCTCTCTCCCACCACCCTGGAGGGAAAAATAGATAAGGGCTCTGAGTGCAGTTCTCTATTGCATGGGGTCTGGGTGACTGTGTTAAGTTATATGTGACATTGTGTTTGTTAAGTGGGTGTGTCTCTGAGTCTTAGTGTAACTCTGTAAGATAGCAGGTCGTCTGGTGTGACAGGTGAATTTTGGAGGGTGTTGGAGGAAGACATAGAGATACACAATTTCTTTTCTACTGACCATCACCTTTATGGTGTGTGTGTGTGTGTGTGTGTGTGTGTGTTTCTAGGTCTTTCCAGTCTTTGTCTGTGTGTGTGTGTGTGTGTGTGTGTGTGTGTGTGTGTGTGTCTCTCCGGTCTCTGTCTCTTTTTCTCTTTGCTTGGTGACTCATCTTTGCGGCACTGGCCTCCCCCGGCTTGCTGGGTCTCCCCTCCCCCACTCAGGAGTGGGTAGATGGGGGTCTGATGGAATGGGACTTTGGGACTGAAAATCAGAATGAAAAATATTCTAAGATCTTTTCCAATATTCATTATTCCAGACCCTCTAGTGCGCCCCGCCTCTCTCCAGCTCCCTTCCCAGGCCTCCCTCCTACCCTTGGGTTGGCTTGGGAGCAAGGCATGAATGAGTTGTAAATTGGGCCATTTCTCTAGGGTCTTTAGCACCTTCTTTCAGTTCAAAGTGGAGACCCCTAACCTGGTCCAAAGTGCCCCTCTCCCTCCTTGTCCCCTCCCCCAATGGCTGACGAAATGAACTGCAGAGGTGAGTCACCGGTTGGGGGGAGGGGGAGCAGAAGAAGGGGACTGGGTGAGCTTGGGGCTGGGGTTGGGACTAACCCCTGCTCTTTCTCTCCCACACCTTCTCAGGAAAAGACCTAATGCCCCTACTCTGGTTTTCCAAACCTTCAACTCTAATCACTACTCTGCTAACCTCACCTTTTGCGCTCTCCTGGAATCTGAGAGAAATTCAGACACAGAAACCAAGGGAGATGGCTCCACACACAAACAACTTGGAGCAAATACCAGGTGTCCCCTCCAGGCCCCCATCTCGGCTCTGCTTTTCCCAGTTTTCTCTCTCTCTCTCTCTCTCTCTCTCTCTCTCTCTCTCTCTCTCCCTCTCTCTCCTTTTCTTTCTTGCTGTCTCCCTCCTCTCCTCCATCTCAGGAACCTGCCCCTAGTCTAGAGCTTTTTCTGTGTAGAGGCAGCAGAGTTGTCTGCTAGAGCTGAGATGGCTCGGTTGGTAGAGTGCTTGCTTAACATACACGAAACCCTGGATTTGATCCCTACCACCCCCATCGACTGGAAGTGGTGGGGCACACCTGTAATCCTGGCACCTGGGAAGAAGAGACTGGAGGATCAGAAGTTCAACATCATCCTCAGTCATTTAGTGAGTTCGAGGCCAGCCTGGGCTACATGAGACACTGCCTCAAAACAACAACAGAAATACAACAAGGAGAGGAGTTATGAAAAGCATGGGTCATCCCTGGGGAGTGTGTGTGTGGGTGGTCCCATGTCCACAAAGACACAAAGGGTCCAGCTCCATGTAGTGAAATCACCAAGCCTGTTGTCTTTGGTACCCAGACTTCTACCTTGCCCTACCCTGCATCATGATGACCCAGGCTCTTGAGATGTGAATTTCTGAACTTCCACATAAGTGTAGGGATGGAGGGGTGGTAATGGAGAAATGATGACTGCAGTCAAAACCAGGGGCAAGGACTTGGGGGCTGCAGGTAAGTGGCTTCAGTGAGGTGTACTGTTATTCCCACAATGTAGAGCTTTGATCTACACAAATGTCCAGAAATGAGCTCAAAGTCGTACAGATTGGAAGAGAAGGTTCCTCTTTTAAAATTGGAACCATTCCCGTCCATTCTCAACTTGATTCACTTTTTCTTCCCTGCTATGGGTCTCTTTAATCTGTCCACAGAAACACATATGTGCATGCACACATGGGTGTCTGCACACCCATACAAACTCACAGGTGTACAGTTTCTCTAGGTACCTGTCTCCTTTCCCTGGATCTCATGCTTGACCCCTTATTCCATCAGTCAGTCCCCATTTGGTTCTTCCCCTTCTCTCTCCTGTGGCTTCCCCTCCCCCCTCTCCAGATGTCTGAACCTCACTCTCTCATCTTCCTTAGGAAGGTAATGTGACACCCCCCATCCTACTGCTCCTGGTTACCCAGGATGAGAAGATGAGGGGACATGTGGAGGGGAAAGGGAATGGGTGAACTATAGATGTGCTGGATAGCTGTATGGAGCGGGGAACATCGGATGCTGCTGGGGGTCTCCAAGTTCCTCTTCATCTTTTGGAATTTCTAGTGCCACCTCGGTTTTCCATGTCTTTTTTTCCTTCTCTGCTTTAGCCTGTTCCTTCTATCTGCTCCAAGTTCTTTCCTCCATCTCCCGCCCCCCCACCTCTCTGTGTCTCTCTCTCCACTCATCTCTTTCTCTGCAGAGCTGTTGGGGTTTCTTCAGAGAAAGTCAAGCCACTGATAGAAGGGAGAAACCACTGCTGGCTATAGAGGGAAAGCACGTGAGTGTGTGTGTGTGTGTGTGTGTGTGTGTGTGTGTGTGCACGCGCGCACGCGCGCGCCCCCCGTGCGCTGGGGGCTTACAACGAGGGTCACTATCAGGTTGAGATGAGGAGGGAGCTGACTCTGAGCCCCTCCACCCACACCCCCTGGTTTCCAAAGTGTGAGGGTGCGGGTGCCCAGCGTGTGCCCACCAGCATTCCTGTGTCCGCAGTTCTTGTGTCTGGTGTGTCATTGTCACCCCCCCTTTCCCTGCCCACACCCCCGCATTGCTGTCCGCCTGCACCGCAGCCCCCTCCAGCCTCTCTCCCTCCCCTTCATTCCTGCAGTAGCTGTTCCCTGGGCCACCCTTCCCTCTCCTCTACCCCCTCCCCATTTCCGTCCTCCCCTCCCACCCCGACCCACGTCTAGTCTCCCTTCACTGGACCCGGCTGGCTGATAGATTTTCTGCGCAATCTTTGCGTCATCGACCCCCACTCCCGGAACCTTTAGCTGTCCAAGCCCCCAGCCCCAACCCCTCTGGGCAGGAGATACGGTCGAAGAGTCTGGTGGCTGAGAGGGTCTATCTCTGACGTTGCAGCGCCTCCCCTCCCATCTCCCGTCGCGTTCAGACTTCCCCTTTAAGCGATGGAGAGAGCTGGAGTTGAGTCACCCTCTCCACCTGCTCAACCCCCTCCCCACCTGGTCTGGTCTCGCCCTCCAAATGTCCTTGGGTAGGGGGAGTGGGGGGAGGGAAAAAAGTTGGAGAAGGGTGGGGGAGAGGTGGTTTGAAAAGGGGCACAGCAGGGGCCCCCAACAAGCAAGGCAGAGTCCACCGGATAGAAACACTTTTTTTTTTCCTCCAGACACGAACCGGTCGTGAACAGACACGACCCAGAGGTACACACATCGACAATCTTTCCCTTTTCTCTTTCGATTCGGACCCTTTCCAAGGTGATTAACCAAACCGCAAGATCCAGCCCTCTGCGGGGGCCTTGGGCAGGCATCCCGCATCGCAGATTCACCCCTCCTCTCTCAGGTTCAAGCAGTCCTTGGGCGTGCTCCCTATAGATAGCACTGTGGCCGAATAGGGAGCCTGGCCCCCTCCCCGACTTTCAAGCCCTTACCACCAGCCCAGTATAGATCTCTTACTGGCGCCCAGTTAGATGCTGGCGGTGCCCTCTTCCTATTGCGCTCAGCAACGCGGGCTCTGCACAGCAAGCAGCTTTGTAACCCACCCTCCCGCCTTCTGGCGCCTCGGCACCCACCCTTTCATTCATTCTCCCATTCATTCATTCATCCTTTCCTCCTTGTCCCTCCTTCATTCATTCATAGCCCCCTGCCCCTCCCGCCTCGGCATTTCATTCATTCATTCATTCATTCATTTCCCGGAGCTTGGCTCGCTCACACCCCTCCAGCCAAGGGCTCCACTGCGCAGGCGTAAGCCGGGAGCGAAGCGAATCGTCCAATCACTGGTTTTCCTCCATCCACCCGGGGCCCGCCCGCTTCCCCATGAATGAACATTGACGTCACTGGGGCGGGGCGAGCCCACGTGACCCCGCGCGCTCCCCTTTATAAGGAGACGGAGGCGCGGGCGCTGTCCAGCGTGCTGAAGCCGGAGCGAGAGCGCTGTTGGAGATCCAGCTGAGCGCAGCTCCTAGGACGCCAGCCCGCGACCGTCGCTCGACCTCCAGCCACCGATTGGAGCCGAGGCGGACAGGTCCCGCTTTTCCCCCTGTCCCTACCATCCCTCTCCTCCTCCCGCCGTCGTGACACCGGCTGGTAAATACTGCGCTATCCATCCCTTGAACCCTCACCCGTCGTGGGTGTGAAGGGAGGGTTCTTTCTCCCGGGGTGTTGAAAACACAGCGGGGTGCCCCCGGGAAGGGTCCTTGGTAAATGGGGGGAGTCGCAGCTTTGCTGTCGCTGTTGAAGTCGCCCACGCACCATCCGGGGAGCCCTGTGGGGAGAGAGCAGAGATCCCCCCCATCCGTGCTGCTCGGTACGTGGGCGCTGGCTGTGAGATGGCTTAGGGAAGGGGGCGACAGGAGACACTGGGTCTCCACAGCGAGGGTTTCGGGCGTTCTTTTCCCATTTATACGACTCCAGAGACCGGCACATCTTCCTTGTTGGCTCCTCTGGGTAAGGTTAGAGCAATGAGGGAAGCCCCGGATTTCCTGCTAAAAGGTGGGGGAAGGGAACGCAGAAATAGCTAGCGGGGAAGTCTTACAGAAATCCCTTCTTTGGTTCCTTTTATTTTTCAGTCTCTGGCAGCCCCTTGGTCATGAAAACCCTCACGTTGGCAGCAAGTGTTCTCTTCAGCATCCTTCTCATCCAGGGGTTGGGGGCAGCGCCTCCCGGGCGTCCCGAGGGGCATCCTCCTCCTCCTCCTTCTCTCGGCTCTGAGCATAAAGAGCAGGTAGTTGAGGCCGCAGTGTCTGGCCCAAAGGATGACAGTATCCCAGAGGTCCGAGCCGCTCGGAATTCCGAGTCGCAGGACCCGGGAGAGCTCTTCCAGGGCGTGGATCCCCGGGCGCTGGCCGCGGTGCTGTTGCAAGCGTTGGACCGCCCGGCCTCACCCCCGGCGGTCCCCGGAGGTTCCCAGCAGGAAGACGCAGCAGAAGCTCTGCTGACCGAGACCGTGCGCAGCCAGACGCACAGTCTCCCGGCACCGGAGACCCAAGCGCCCGCTGCGGCCCAGCCTCGCCCTCAGACTCAGGACAACGATCCGGAGGCCGGGGGCCGCTCAGAGGAGCTAGAGGCGCTAGCATCGCTGCTGCAAGAACTTCGAGATTTCAGTCCGAGTAATGCTAAACGCCAGCAAGAGACGGCGGCGGCGGAGACCGAAACACGCACGCACACGCTGACACGAGTCAATCTGGAGAGCCCCGGGCCGGAGCGCGTGTGGCGCGCTTCCTGGGGAGAGTTCCAGGCGCGCGTCCCGGAGCGCGCTCCTCTGCCACCCCCTGTCCCTTCGCAATTTCAGGAGCGTATACCCGAGAGCGCTCCCCTTCCCGAAACCCATCAATTCGGGGATGGAGTATCCTCCCCTAAAACACGTCTAGGGGAGACTTTGGCACCCCTAGCCAAGGCGTACCCAGGCCTGGGCGCTCCCTTCCCTAAGGCGCGCCGGCCGGAGGGCTCACTCCTGGGCGGCTCCGAGGCAGGGGAGCGTCTGCTCCAGCAAGGGCTGGCACAGGTAGAGGCGGGGAGGCGACAGGCGGAGGCCACCAGGCAGGCCGCCGCGCAAGAGGAGCGCCTGGCCGATCTTGCCTCTGACCTGCTGCTACAGTATCTGCTGCAGGGCGGAGCCCGGCAGCGCGATCTCGGGGGTCGGGGGCTGCAGGAGACGCCGCAGGAGCGAGAGAGCGAGAGGGAGGAGGCGGAGCAGGAGAGACGTGGAGGCGGGGAGGAACCGGTGGGGGGGGAAGAGGATGAGGAGGCGGCGGAGGCGGAGGCAGAAGCGGAGGAGGCGGAGAGGGCGCGGCAGAACGCACTCCTGTTCGCGGAGGAGGAGGAAGACGGGGAAGCCGGCGCCGAGGACAAGCGCTCCCAGGAGGAGACGCCAGGCCATCGGAGGAAGGATGCTGAGGGTGCACAGGAGGGCGGGGAGGAGGATGATGATGAGGAGATGGACCCGCAGACCATCGATAGCCTTATTGAACTGTCCACCAAACTCCACCTGCCAGCCGACGACGTGGTCAGCATCATTGAAGAGGTGGAGGAGAAACGGAAGCGGAAGAAGAACGCCCCTCCCGAGCCGGTGCCACCTCCCCGGGCCGCCCCAGTCCCCACCCACGTCCGCTCCCCTCAGCCCCCACCTCCCGTCCCCGCCCCGGCTCGGGAGGAACTGCCGGACTGGAACGAAGTGCTCCCACCCTGGGATCGGGAGGAGGACGAGGTGTTCCCCCCGGGGCCCTACCACCCCTTTCCCAACTACATTCGGCCGCGGACACTGCAGCCCCCTGCATCCTCCCGCCGCCGTCACTTCCATCACGCTCTGTCACCTTCGCGCCACTATCCCGACTTGGAGGCCCAGGCCAGGCGTGCGCAGGAGGAGGCGGACGCGGAGGAGCGCAAGCTGCAGGAGCAGGAGGAGCTGGAGAATTACATCGAGCACGTGCTGCTCCGGCGCCCGTGACCCACCCAGGCCCCGCCCCACGCGCGCCCTCCCCACCCCCAGCCGCGCGCGCGTCACGCCCCCCTCCGTGTCGCTCCTCCTCCTCCTCCTCCTCCTCCTCCTCCTCGGGGTTTGCATGCGCCCCGGCTCCGCCCCTCGGCTGCCGTCCGGCCCCGCCCCCC
>NW_008337205.1:1480191-1484179 GCF_000622305.1 Nannospalax galili
TTCTCCTCCTCCTCCTCCTCGGTGTTTGCATGCGCCCCGGCTCCGCCCCTCGGCTGCCGTCCGGCCCCGCCCCCTGCCCGCGGGATGCCCTGCCCCCGGGCTCTGCAGTGGGGAACCTGTTAAGACTTTCTTCCCTAATCTGCAGCCTTTGGAACTCCCAAAACTCACTACTCAATGGGCGATCCCGGGCCGGCCCATGCGGGCGGGTGGCTTGTGCGAGGCCCCTTACACATCCCCATACCCCATTTCCAGGGGCCTGGTCCCTACCTAGTTTCTCTTGGGACGTCCCGGTCCAAAACGGGAAAAAGCTGTTCCAATTAATCGTGTGAAAAAGTGTCTCCCGGCCTTGGGGCCTCCCCGGAGCCTCCCCACTCTCCAAATCGCTGTGAGCTTACCCACTTCTTTCCTTTCTCTGTTGTAAATACCCCTCACGGAGGAAATAGTTTTGCTAAGAAATAAAAGTGACTATTTTATTAGGACTTTGTTTTCCGTTATTCACCCGTCCCCTTGGGCCTGCATGGTCCTTTACAAGGGGCGGTGAGGGAAGCGCCAGCCAGGGGCCATAACCTGTTGCCTGTCCTCAAACCAAAGCTAGATGTCTACAGTGAAAAACATGAAGCTGTACCTGAGAGGAAAATGTTCTATTAATACTTAAGAAACTCTACTTTGGGGCAGGTGAGATGGTTCACTGGGTAAAGGCACTTGTTGCCAAGCTTAACCACCTAAGTTCAAAACCAGGTCCCACATGGTGTAAAGAGACCAGACTACCACAAGTTGCCCCTTGACTTCCACATGTACACCATGGTACACAGCGACACACACAAGTAAATGTAATTAAAAATCAATACTTTCTATTTTCACCTTGTGTGGGTGTTAAAAGAGCCAGGTGCTGGGCTAGGGATGTAGCTCAGTTGTTACAGTGCTTGCATACTATGCACTAGGCCTGGGTTGGATCCCATATATCGAATACAGGGCCAGCAAAAAAAAGCAAAACAGTGACAGTTATCTTAGGATGAACAAGTTTCTACAATTCAAAAGAAAAAAAAAAGTCCCAAAGTTGCCCCACTATTGGTGCCTGGGAATTTTTTTCTCACCTTTCCAGGGTGTTATCAATCCCTCCCTCCAGGGCTCCTTGAATTCCTAGACATTTAGGGAGAAGGGGCAGGCCCCCAAATACTCTTGCTTTTAGCCATATCTTTGCTAAACAAAGATACCCTTGAACCCCCAAACCACCTCCCCATATTAAAGTAAACTGGGCAGATGAGTCTCCCCAGGGCATCTTAGAAGACCCAGACCATAGGCTTGCCCTTCCCTGTGCAGATTCAGCCACAGGTAGTGTGTCAGTCTGTTTGGGGTCAGACATAAAGCAAAGCAGGCTTAAATTTCAATTCCACACAAACGGAATAGCCAGATATGGTAGTGCCTTTAATCCCAGAGGTAGAGGCAGGTAGATCTCTGTGAGTTCAAGGCCAGCTTGCTCTACATAGCAATTCCAGACTGGCCAGAGTTCACAGTAACACTCTCCCCATCTCAAAAAAAATTTGAGGTCATCCTCCCATTCCATGAGTTTGAGGCTAGCCTGGGCTACATGAGGCCCTGTTTTATTTATTTATTTATTTTTTTAAACAATTCATCTGTTGGACCAAGAGTAATGGCACATGCATGTAAGCCCAGCATCCTGGTGACAGAGGCAGCAGGATCACCCAGAGTCCCAGGCCACACAGGGTTCTGTAGCAGGACTCTGTCTAAAAAATGGAATAGCCCAGTGGGGTGCCCTATGCCTTTAATCCCAGCATGTGGGAGGCAGAGGCAGGCAGATCTCTGTAGGTTTGAGGACAGCCTGATCTCTCAGGTGAGCCAGGGAGAGATTGTTTCAATAAAACAAAACAAAGGCTAGGGATGTAGCTCTGTTGGTAGAGTGCTTGCATAGTATGCACAAGGCCCTGGATTCAAACCCCTGCATAGTTACACAAAAATCTGTTGTCAATCTGACATTCACTGTGTGCTCGCTATTTATTTTTTTCTTCCTAAAGTATGATGACCCAGGTCCTAGGAAGGGACTAACAGGGAGGGTGACCTTAGCTTCTGTGTGGATGCCAGTCATCCTCCGCAAGTCAAAGGCAAACCAAGTCCAGAAACACTTATTCTTTTTATTTCTTCTGAAAGGAAATAAAGGCAGACTCTTGGCCCACCCCACCCACTTGACTCCTGCCACACCCCAAAAGTGGAGTGTAGGGGGCAGGGCAACAGGGTTGGTGTCTCAGAAAGGAGGCCCTTCCTCCAACCTTCCCTTTCCTCCAGGTGGCAAGGTTAGAAAAAAAATTAACTCCGTAGTTCCTCTCCTGGCTCTGACTGGACACAAGGCCAGGAGGAAGTGGGGGCAGAGGGAAAAGCCCTCCCTCCCAGGCAGAGAAGCGGCCCTGGCTGGCTAGGGGGAGGGGTGGAGGTAGGTTTTGGGGCAGAGGGGAAAGAAGAGCCCTGGGAATCTTTTCCCTTTAACCTGACATATTTATATATTTACAGTGATAAAAGGACAAGGGGAGGTGCGAGGATGGAGGATGGTTGGGTGACATTGGTTCTTTGAAGGCAGGGGAATGAAAGCCAATTAGCTAGCACCCCCATCCAGGTCACATTTTCCTGTCTTCCAGCTTCTAAAGCCTTGGCTGGGAAGGATAAAGAGGTGGAGGGAGGGAATGTTTGAATGATGGGCTGGAGCCCATAGCCCCCTCTAAAGAAGATGAGTCAGCAGAGAGGTCCCACCAAGAGAAGGGTTTTGGGGAATGTGGGAGCAGTTCTCAAGCTCTGTGTCTTGTCCTGGCTCCCCATCTCCACAGGGCCCCCAGCTGGCTGGCGGGGGGGTGGGCTATGCTAGGCCCATCTCCTCCAGGACACTGCGCGGCGACTCATCCTCCTGAGACAAGGGTGATGCAGAGACACCAGGAGGGGCAGACGGGGGTGGGGGGGGTGAGACAAAGAAGTCAGAGTTGGGGGAGGCACAGACACACGTGGGGATGGGGGGGAGAAGTTGATATGAGCCCAAGGCTGGAGCCCTATGAGCCTGAGGGGGGAAGTTCACCAGCCTTGTGACACCACCCCTAACACCCCCCAGTGGCAATGAGGCGGGGAGGCCAAGCCCATCACCACCCAGGTAGAACCCAAAGCTGGGAAATGGAGGAACAGAAGCAGACTCAGGACCCCAGGGCAAAACGCATGAAGCTAGGATGGGGGCGGCAGAGGAACCCTACTTTCCAGAGGGGTGGGGAGTGAGGATGCATGGGTAAGCTTTGCTTTCCAGAGTTGGGGAAGTAATATGACTTTGGCAACAGCCCCCCCCACTCCACCCCCCCGCCCCGCCCCAGGGAAAGTGAGACAGACTTTCAGAGTGATGAATCACTAGGGTCTTAGTAAATGCTAGTAACTGTAACCAGGGGAGACAGTGAGTGAGTGAGTGAGTGAGTGAGTGAGTGAGTGAGTGAGTGAGAGAGAGAGAGAGAGAGAAAGGAAGAGAGAAAAGAGAAGAGAAATCGAGAGAGGGGAGAGAGAGGGAGAGAGGAAACTGGACCAGTGGAATGCCGCAGGTTCAGTTTTGTGTCTCTCTATAAGGCTGACCTCCCACATCACCCCCATCTTTTCCCCTCCTCAGAGCCAGCTTAGGCCGACTTGCTTGTCACTGCAGAGTCCTGGTGACTCATCTCCCTGCACCAAGACTCAGCAGTAGAAGGCAGAAAGGGGAAGGCAGGAGTGGGGAGAGTGTGGGGCTACAGAGGAATAGGGAAAACTAACAATCAGGTGCACTCCAGGCCAGTCCCAAGTCCCCATAGCCTTTACCTCCTGAGCAAGAGGTATGTGCTGTGAACATGTGTTATACACGTTAAAAGGGGATCACTGGGGCTGTGGACATGACTTAAGTCAGTCAAGTGCCTGTCATGCAAGTGTGAGGACCTGTGTTTGGATCCCCAGAACCCACATAAAAGCCTGGAATAGTTAC
>NW_008337205.1:1485057-1492780 GCF_000622305.1 Nannospalax galili
TGAACTCACAGAGATCCGCCTGCCTCTGCCTCCCTAGTGCTGGGACTACAGGCATGAGCCACCACGTCCAGTTTAACACCCTGTTTTATGGGGTTCTGGGAATTGAACTCAGGGCTAAGCAAGAGCTCCACCAACTGAGCCACATCCTCATGCCCACACTGGATTCCTGTTCTGGGTCTTAGATCCTCCCAATTCTCAGGCGTCAGTACTTGGCTTGGCTTTTTTTCCCCAGGCTGGGATCTTCCTGCCTCAGCCTGGGATTACAGGCAAGTTTAACACCCTGTTTTATGGGGTTCTGGGAATTGAACTCAGGGCTAAGCAAGAGCTCCACCAACTGAGCCACATCCTCATGCCCACACTGGATTCCTGTTCTGGGTCTTAGATCCTCCCAATTCTCAGGCGTCAGTACTTGGCTTGGCTTTTTTTCCCCAGGCTGGGATCTTCCTGCCTCAGCCTGGGATTACAGGCACCACCAGGCCTCACCATCTTCCTTTTGCCTCAGCCTCCAATTATGAAATATTAGGCTCTGGTTGCTGTGGTCTCCATTCTAAAATCCCCAACACTGTTCCTGCCAGACCCTGGGCCAGCCTTCCGCCCTCACCACTCTGGGGCAGAGCAGGAGGATAGACTAGTCTTTTTGATTTAGAAGACTTTAGTTCCAAGCTGACTTCTGTCAATACCCAGTTTAGCTGTACACATCATGCAACAGCTGGGTGTGGTAGTACAACCCCTTTACTCCCAGCACTCAAGAGGCAGAGGCAAGCAGATTTCTGTGAGATCAAGGCCAACCTGGTCTACGTATCAAGTTCCAAGTCAGCTAGGGCTACAGGGAAACCTTATCTCAAAACAAAACAAAACAAAACACATCATGGAATGCCTCTGAGCCTGTTTCTCCATCTGAAAATGGAAATAGCAACCTTGACATAGGAAAGGCAAAGAAGAGAACCCCAAAGAGGCTTGGTGGAGTGACATAGGCCCCTCATCTCAGCTACTCAGAAAGCTGAGGCAGGATGGCCTCCCTGTGTAAGCTAGTGAGATCCTGCCTCAAAATTAAAAGGAAAAAAAGGGGCTAGGGATGGAGCTCAGAGGCAGAACACAGGGTGCTTTGCATGTGTGAGGCCCTAGGTTCAATCCCTGGTACCACAAAAATCAATCAATCAAAAAACTCAGGTTGGAGATGTAGCTCAGTTGGCAGAGTGCTTGCCTAGAATGTACAAAGTCCTGGGTTTGTTCCCCAGCATTAAAGCTGACATGACTAGGGGTGGAGGCGCATGCTTATGATCCCAGCATTTAGGAGGTGGAGGCAGAAGGATCAGAAGTTCAAGATGAGGTGGAGGCAGGAGGATCAGAAGTTCAAGATGAGTTGGAGGCCAACCTGGGATACATGAGACCCTGTTTCAAAAAAACCAAAAATGGCTAGAAGTGGTGAGATGGCTCAGTGGGTAAAAGCACTTTCTGCCAAGCCTAACAACCTAGGTTTGATCCCTGGGACCCACATGGTAGAAGGAGAAAACAGACTCTTACAAGTTGTTCTCTGGCCTCCACATGTGCATGCTTGACACATCCCATAATTAAAAAAACAAACAAAAACCCCCAAACAGAACAAAAGGACTAGTGTTATCAAACAGTGGTACAGCACACAGCCCTTAGCATCAATAGGCCCTGGATTCAGTCCTTGGTACTGCAAAAATGAATGAATGAATGAATGAATGAATGAATAATTAAGATAGAACTCAAGGACTGGAGAGATGGCTCAGTGGCTAAGAGCACTGGCTGCTCTTGCAGAGGACCCAGGTTCAGTTCTCAGCACCCACACGGCAGCTAAAATGCCCTCTTCTGGTCTCCATAGGCACCAGGTGTATACACACACACACACACACACACACACACACACACACACACAGAGTGCACATGCATACATGAAGACAAATATTAAACATAAAAATAAATCTTTAAAAAAATACTCAATAGGGCTTCATAAAGTGCTAATGAGGTTACAAATTAAGTAGTCATTTCTATTCTGTATCTAAGACCTGAGATATTTGCCAGGGCCCAGGCTACATACCAGGAAAGTTAATTCACAGTTTCTGGGGAATGTGGTAGAACTCTGGGTATCAATATTTTAAAAAATTCTTCAAAGGTAGGTAGATAGTACAGTTAGTAAAGTGTTTGCCTTGCAAACATGAAGACCTGAGTAGAACCCCCAGAACCCATGTAAAAAAAAGCCAGGTGTGATGGTGTTTATTTGTAATCCTAGCACTGGCGAGGCGGAGACAGATGAATCCTGGGCCTACCTGCCCATCTGCCCCGACCCCCCAAAATCTCCAAAACAAAACAGAAGCTGAGAGCTGGAGAGATGGTTCAGTGGTTAAGAGCACCGTCTGCTCTTGTGACCCAGGTTCAGTTCCCAGCACCCACATGGTGGCTAGGTACCTTCTGTAACTCTGGTTCCAGGGAATCTGACACCCTCTCCTGGTTTGCACAGGCATTGCACACACATAGTACACTTACATACATATGCAGGCAAAACACTCATACATAAAATAATTTTTTTTAATTTAAAAAACATTTTTTAGAAAGATCACATACAAGGACTGTAGGGATGGCTGACTGCTCTTGCAGAGGACCAAGGTTCGAGTCTCAGCACCCACACTGCAGCTAACAACTGTCTGTTACTCCAATTTCTGGGGATTCACCATCCTCTTCTGACCTCTGTGGGCACTGCACAACGGGGGTGCGCTTACATACAGGCAATACACCCATACACGTAAAATAAAAATATTTTAAAAAAAGATCACATACTGCTGTCACAGAGGACCTGAGTTCCATTCCTAGCACACACTTGAGGTGGCTCACCGCTATCCTATAACCCCAGCTTCAGGGGATCCAACACCTTCTTCTGGCCCCCTCAGGTACCTGCATTCCCTGGTACATACCCACACACAGACACAACAAATACATATAACTAAAAAAAATCTTAGAAAAGGAAACAAGGTGGATTGTACCCAAGGAATAACACATAAGGTTGTTCTCTGGCCTTCATATGCACACATGTGCAGGAGTACATACACATAAAAAAGTTTGCAGAACATTCCAACACAATAGCGAGATCAAGAACTCTGACAAAACCAACTTTGTTTCTGCCTTTATAAGAGAAGTCTGGATCCAGCTCTAGGTAGGGACTCAAAGCCAGAGCCACCCTCTCCTGCTTCCCCCATCCCAATCCTACTCCAGAGCTGATTAAGGGCTAGGTTTAATAGGATTAGAGCTTAAAAAGGGAGATTAATTACAGTTCTCGCTGCTCCAACTTCACCTCTCCCCTGAGACTTCCAGGACAGAGACAAGATGAGCCTTTCTCTTTTGAGACAGGGTTTCCTGTAGCCCCAGTTGGCCTGGAACTCATTATGTAGACCAGGCTGGCCTCAGTCTCACAGAGGTCCACCTGCCTCTGCCTCCTGAGTGCTGGATTAAAGGTGTGCGCCACCATGCCTGGTTTAGAAGAGCCTTTTTACGGTTTAGCAGGAAGAGATTGCTTGGTACAGAAACAGAGGTGGGTGGGGAGACGTACGCTGCCGAAGTACTTGTCCAAGAGCTCGACATATCGGTGGATCAGCTCCAGGGTGATCAGTTCGTTGTCTTGACCTTCGATGGCACAGCAGAAGTAGAGACTGGCATATCTGAGGGAGGGGTGTGTGAGATATAGTTAGGAGCTGGCTTTGGACCCTGGTGTTCCAGGTTCAAACCTCCCACTGGCAAGAAGTTTGTGTCTTAAACTGTCTACAGAAGGGGTGGCCCTGGAGGGTAAAGGAAAAACTCACCGTTGCTTAGCACTCCTCAGAAACACACAGGATGCCCTCTCCTTCTTGCTGTCTGTCCTGTTCCATTTGACTCAGCAAGAATCTCAGCCAAGATTAGTTGCTCAGAGCAGGTGTGTATGGGGATGTGGGCGTGTGTTGGGGAAAGTGGAGCAAGGCATCAGAATGGTGAAATGAGACTACAAGGGACTGTTGCAGGTAAGATAGTCTTCAGGGACAGAAGTATTTGCATGGAATTGTTGGGCAAACCAGGCATGGAAAAATACCTCTATTTTTTAAGAGCAATATATATTTTTAAAATTTATTTAATTTTATGTGTATGAGTATTTTGCCTGCATGTATATATGTACACCATGTGTGTGCAATCCCTGTAGAGAATAGAAGAGGCTATCGGATCACCTGGAACTAGAGTTATGGATGGTTGTTAGGCTCCATGTGGGAGTTGGGAACTGAACCCCAGGCCTCTGCAAGAGCAGCCAGTGATCTTAACTGCTGAGCCATCATGCCAGCCCCCATAAAATTAATATATATATTTCAAGAGTTATTTTCTTTAAAGAAATATTTATTTATGTGTGTGTATGTGTGTGTGTCTATGTGAATTTATGTACAGCACATGTGTGCAGGTGCCCAAGGAGGCCAAATAGGGGTATAGGATCCCCTGGAGCTGGTGTTACAGGTGGTTATGAGCTGCCCGAGGTGTGTGCTGGGAACTGAACTCAGGTTCTCTAGAAGAGCAGCAAGTGCTCTTAAACACTGACCTGTATCTTTAGCCCATTCTTTAATTTTTATTTTCTTATTGGAGTGGCTAAGACCAGGCTGGCCTCAGATGCACTAAGTAGCCAAAGATGACCTTGACCTTCTGACCCTCCTGCCTCTACCTCCCCTCCCGAGTGCAGGGATTATGGGCCCAAGCCACCATGCCTGGCTTATGCAATGTTGGGGATGGAATGAAGTGTCTGATGCATGCTAGGCAAGCAGTCTACCACTGGAGCTATATCCTTAGATGGAATAGAAATTTCTTCAAGATGAAGTTGCAGACTAAAGAGGACAACCAGGACTGTCCTCCAGCTGCCTTGCCTCCCTGACCTGAGAGAGACTTATTTCTTGGTGGTTTTAACCCAGGGTAAACTCCAGTTCAGTGCAGCGTCACCTCTTATAGACAACTTTGAGGTCTCTCCACTCCAGGAAGCTGCACATCTTGGGCTTGCGAGCTAGAACAACCTGCATAAGCTCTCGAACCATCTTCTTCCGCTCCTTGTCTGAGGTGGCCAGGTACCATTTTTGCAGCCGAAGTTTTCCCTGCCGGCTGAACAGTAGCATGAATCGCATCTGGAAGGGAAAAAGGAACAGAGCTGAGGGAGAGCCAAAGATTCCCTATCAAATCTCTTTTCTTGACAAACACTCAGGCCCACTCTTCTGTCTCCTTCAAACTCCTATCCCTCCCTGGCAGCCAACACACTGGGTATCCCTACCCACACAGGTGGGAGAAACTGAAGCTTCTATGGTCGTACTGTGAGTATAACCTTGGTCAAACTAATTTCTGTTGGGCCCAAGAGATGGCTGAGCAGCCTGAGGTGCTTTGCTGCCAAGGCTGATGACCTTAGTTTGATCCCTGGGTCCTACATGGTGGAAGGAGAGAACTGACTCCCACAGGACTGACCTCTACACATGCCCCCATAAATAAATTTAAAAATTACATTTATTCATTTATTCTCTCTCTCTCTCTATGTATGTATGTATGTATGTATGTATGTATGTATGTATGTATGTATGTATGTATGTATGTATGTATGTATGTATGTATGTATGTATGTATGTATGTATGTATGTATGTATGTATGTATGTATGTATGTATGTATGTATGTATGTATGTATGTATGTATGTAGAGGACACAGGACAACTTTTGGAAATCAGTTCTTTCCTTCTACCATGTGATCAAACTTAGATCATCAAGCTTGGTGGCAAGTACCTTTATGAACTGAGCCATGTTACTGACCCTGCTAAAAATTTTTTTCTTAATTAATTTGTCAACTGGGCATAGTGGCTCGTGTCTTTAATCCCAGCACTTGGGAGGCAGAAGCAGGAGGATCTCTGTGATATCAAGGCCAGACTGTTCTATACAGAGTTCCAGGCCAGCCAGAGCTACATAGGGAGACTTGTCTCAAAAAAATAAAATATTTAAAAAATTGTCTTTGGGCCTCAATTTCCTTACCTGTAAAATGGAAATATTAAAGCTACCTTCCTTGCAGAATTCTTAAAGGGATTGAGTTCACCTACAGGAGTGCCTAGTACACAGTAGACGCTATCTAGAACATGCTAGGTCGTACCTCTTGCTTCCTAATCCTGTTTCCCAAAGGAAATAAAATGCCTGGACCAGTGACATACATAGTATAGCTGTTGCCAAAGAGACTCCAGCTCTCTACTATGGGTCTACCAAACACTGTGTTGATATTGGTATTAGGTCTGTGACCTCAGTTCTCCACCCCATTCTGCCCTAAGGCCTCAATGACCTTCCCATCACACTGCTTTCTGATGCATGTGCCGGGCAGTGTATGTCTCCACACATGTACATATATCTAAAGCAGATGTGGTAGCCAGGTACTCAGATCTGGCTCCTCTCTCTCCTGTCATCCAGAGTTTAGGGTTCTGTGGTTCTCCTTTTCCTGCTTTCCATTTTTTTAAACCTTTATATATTTATTATTATTACTGTTTGTTTGAGACAGGATCTCCTGTACTCAGCTGCCCTGGAACTCACTATGTAGACCAGGCTGGCCTCTGTGAAGAGATCTGCCTGCTTGTCTTCCAAGTGCTGGGATTAAAGGTGTGGGCCACTACACCCCAGTCTTTTTTAATGTTGAGACAGGGTCTTATGTAGTGCAGGCTAGCCTCCAACTTCCTCTGTTGTCAAGACTGACCTTGAACTCTAGATCCTCCTGTGTGTATCTCCTGAGTGCCAGGATGACAGGTGTGTACTATCATGCCTGACTCTCTAGTTTTCTCTTAACTTCCTTCTGTGTGTTGTTTTGTTCAAGACAGGGTCTCACTATACAGCCCCAGCTGGCTTGGAACTCCTTACACAGGCCAGGCAGGCCTCTAACTCACAGATCCACCTGCCTCTGCCTCCAGGGTGCTGGGATTAAAGGCCTGAACACCATGCCCTGCCTAACTTTTCTTTCTTTTAAGGTACTTTTAAGGCAGTCCTTCCTGGACACCAGGTGACAATCCTTTCGTCCCTTGCTGGCCTCGAATGGCCCTCCTAGAAGTGTCGATGGAATAAACAGTAAGCAGAGCCCTCATGGCTCCATGGGCTCTAGTTTCTAGGTTCTTCCCAGGTGCTCCTGATTCCACCTCCTGAACTGAATTCCCAGCAAGCCACTCTCCTCCGTGAATCTGACCAGGGTCGGAATCTCTGGTGTGTGCAACAGTCCCACTTTAGCAGGTTAAATAAATAAATCACCAGTACTCAGGAGAACTGTTGGGGGGGGGCGTGTAAATGGGCTAGGAGAACTGAGTGGGGTTCAAGGGTGTCTTAAGACAAGGGGGTGGAGAGCTACAGCAGGAAGAGGGAAGGCCTGAGTTCCGGAAAGAGCCGGGACTGGAGAGGGCGGAGAGCCAGGAGCACCCAAATAGTGGGGGTCCTTAGCTGGGGTCCCCGGACTGCACCGGAGCCCACGCTGCCCGCCCAGGTCAGCGGCCAAGGAACCCAGGTTCCCTCCGAGACCCGGAAGCGGCCCCGTCTTACGCCGCGGTCCTGCTGGGGTGGGCCGCGTGGGAAGCGGGCTCGCTGCCCTGAGACCCTCTCCGAGTGACTCTGGTTCCCTCTCCCCGTGTGGCTTCCCTACCCACTGATCTGGGGGTGTCTGGGACCGAACCCGAGTCCAGATCGCTCCTCCCGGCTCAGGACAG
>NW_008337205.1:1494270-1507592 GCF_000622305.1 Nannospalax galili
GTTCAGTTCTCAGCACCACATGGTGCTCCAGTTTCAGGGGAATCCAACACTCTCTTTTGACGTCCTTGGGCACTGCACAACGCAGGTGCACTTACATACATGCAGACAGTCCTATATAGTGAGACCCTGTCAGAAAGAGAGAGAGAGAGAGAGAGAGAGAGAGAGAGAGAGAGAGAAAGGCAAGAAAGAAGCCAGCTGTGGGGCTGCATTCCAGGAGAATCCTGTCTTAAAACCAAAACAAAAACCTAAATATGAAGATATATACTTGTATACTGGTGTGTGGACGATAGAGGCAGGCAGATCAGGATCAAGAGTTCAAAACAGGACTGGAGAGATGGCTCAGCAGTTAAGAACACTGGCTGCTCTTGCAGAGGACCCAGGTTCAGTTCCCAGCACCCATGTGGAGGCTAACAACTGTCTGTAACTACAGTTCCAGGGGATCCAATGCCTTCTACCTTTTGAGGGCATGAGGCACACACATAGTGCAGTTACATATATGCAGGCAAAACACTCATATACATAAAATAAGAAAATCTTTAAAAAAAATAAAATGAAAATAAAATTAAGCTTATAAATTGTTTGCTTCTGGATATTTTTCATGTAATATTTTTAGATGCCAGTTGACTACTGAGAACTGAAATCACAGAGAATAAAGCTGAATGAGAGGGAGGGGAACAACTGTAATTTTTAAAGACTTTTTTTTTTTTTTTTTGGTCTTTTTGAGACAGGGTCTCCTTGTAGCCCCAGCTGTCCTGGAATTCACTATGTAGACCAGGCTGGCCTTGAACTCACAGAGATCTGCCTGCCTCTGCCTCCCAAGTGCTGGGACTACAGGAGTGTGCCACCACACCCAGCTCCTAAAGACTTATTTTTAATTTTAAAGTTTTAGTTCATTTTTTATGTGTATGTGTGTGTGCCCGAGTATGTATGTATGTATATATATATATATATATATATGCCACTTTTGTACAGATGTTTGTTAGCCACCATGTGGGTGCTGAGAACTGAACTCAGGTCCTCTGGAAAAGCAAGTACTCTTAACTGCTAAGCCATCTCTCTAGCCCCCAATTAATTTTAATTTTTTTTGGGGGGGTCTTTTTTTGAAACAGTTTCCTTGTACCCCAGCCGGTCTGGAACTTACTATGTAGACCAGGCTGGCCTTGAACTCACAGAGATCCACCTTCCTCTGTCTCCCATGTGCTGGGACTATAGGCATGTGCCACCACGTCTGGCCTTTAATTTTTAAATGTGTGTGTGTGTGTGTGTGTGTGTGTGTGTGTGTGTGTGTGTGTGTGTGTGTGTGCAGGTGCTTGCAGAGGCCAGAAGAGGGAGTAGGATTCCCTGGGGCTGGAGTTTTAGGTTGTTGTTAGTTGCCAAGTGGGTGCTGGGAATTGAACTCAGGTCCTCTGGAAGAGCCACAAGTGCTCTTAACTGCTGAGCATGGTTCCAGCCCAGCATTTACTATTCTTTAATAAAATTCTTCAAGCAGTTGTTGGGACAGTCTTTTATGTCATCACTGTTTCTTGTTCTTTGGTGTAGGGGCAGTATGCTGGAATGGTAACAAGGGAACCCAATTCCCATGGGATGGAATTTTGTCTTTAACTCTTTTAAAATTATTACTTTTTTAAATATTTTATTTATTATTTTTATGTGTATGTGTGTATTACATTGTCTACATGTGTGCAAGTGCACCTGTACCACACAATGCCCACAGAGGTCAGAACAGGGTGTCAGATCCCATGGAACTGGAGTCACAGGCCATGGGTCTTCTGCAAGAACAACCAGTGTTCTTAACTGCTGAGCCATCTCTCCAGCCCTGTAAATATTAATTTATTTTTATTTTATGTGTAAGAGTGTTTTGCCTGCATGTATATGGGTACACCACATGCATGAAATGTTTCTAGAGGCGTCAGATTCACTGGAACTGGAGTTACAGATGGTTATTAGCTGGGAATCAAACCTAGGTCCTCTGCAAGAGTAGACAGTGCTCTTAATGTGAGCCATCTCTCCATTCCCTTATGTTTAACTCTTATTATGATGTCTAGTCAGTCTTAGGCAAGCCATTTAATTCTCCGTCTTTATTTTATTTTTTAAAATATTTTACTTTATTATTTTTATTTTATGTGTATGAGTGTGTTGCCTGCATGGATATGAGTGCACCTGTGTTGTGCAATGCCTCGGAGGTCAGAAGAGGGCTTTGGATTCCCCTGGAACTGGAGTTAAGGATGGTTTGTAGCCGCCATGTGGGTGCTGGGAATTGATCCCAGGTCCTCTGCAGGAGCAGTCAGTGCTCTTAACTGCTGGGCCGTCTCTCCAGCCCCCCTGTCTTTATTTTTAAAATGGAGGTCCAGAGATAGAGAGATGTAAGAGACCTGGGGTTCCTAGCACCCACATGGCAGCTAACACCTGTCTGTAACTCCAGTTTCACAGTATCCGATGTGTTCTTCTGACCTCCAAGTGCACCAGGTATACATGTGGTACACTTACATATATGCAGACAAAACACACAGCTGAGTGTGGTGGCACATGCCTTTAATCCCAGCATTCAGTAGGCAGAGGCAGGCAGCTCTCTGAGTTCCAGGTGAATCTGTTCTATATAGCAAGTTCCATGGCTACATAGTGAGACCTTGTCTCAGAAAACCAAAACCAAAACCCAAAACAGAAAAACTCCACTCATACACCTAAAATAAAAATAAATAAAACCTTTTTTTAAAACATGAGGGGCCAGTGAAATGGCTCAGTAGGTAAAGGTACCTGACACCAAGCCTGAAGACCTGAGTTTGATCCCTGGGACTCACATGGTACAAGGAGAGAACAGACTCCCCTAAGTCATCTTTTTATCTCCACACATACATCATGGCATGTACGTATACACACGTATACACATAATAAAAATGTAATAAAATAATTTTTTTGGTCTTTTTGAGACAGGGTCTCCTTGTAGCCCCAGCTGTCCTGGAACTCACTATGTAGACCAGGCTGGCCTTGAACTCACAGAGATCCACCTGCCTCTGGCTCTGGAGTGCTGGAATTAAAGGCATGCACCACCAGGCCTGGCCCATGAAGTAACTTTTAAAATGAAGATAAGCTGGACATGGTGACACAGACCTGTGATCCCAGTGCTTGGGACATGGTGGCAAGAGGATCAGGAGTCCAAGGACAGCCTTGGCCACATAGCAAGTTTTTGTTGTTAATTTTTAAAAAATGTATAACTTATTTATTTACTTATTTATTATTTTGGAGGTTTTTGAGACAGGGTCTCATTATAGCCAACAGCTGGCCTGGAACTTGATATGTAGCCCAGTTTGGCTTTGAACTCACAGAGATCCACCTGCCTTTGCCTTTTGAGTACTGGGATTAGAGGCATGCACCACCGCACCTGGCTTTAAATTTATTTTAATTTAATGCGTCTGAGTGTTTTGCCTACATGCACGTAAGTGCACCATGGGCATGCACTGCCCTCCGAGACCAGAAAAGGGCTTTGGATCCCCTGAGGGAGGCAGTGTGGGGAGGAGGAATAAATAAACTTTGAAAAAATATTTATTATTTTTATTTTATGGTATGAGTGTATTGCCTGCATGCATGTGAGTGCACCCATGTTGTGCAATGCAGTGGAGGTCAGAGAGGGCTTCGGATTCCCCTGGAACTGGAGTTAAGGATGGTTCATAGCCACCATGTGGGTGCTGGGAATCAAACCTGGGTCCTCTGCAAGAGCAGTCAGTACTCTTAACTGCTGAGCCATCTCTCCAGCCCCAACTTTTTTTTTTTTTTAAAGACAGACGGCAGAGAGCTAGCCTATAGCCTAGTGGAATTTAAAGGAACTCTGACACTCCTTGAAAATCTGAGACTTTCAGGAATTCCTCATTCCAGTGAGTTATACCTAATTGCAGAAAAGAGGCCAATTCATGAAAGACTTATTAGAAAGAGTGAGTGCTGGAAATCTTCAGTTGTCAACTTGATACACCTGGGAAGAGGGAACCTCAACTGGGGAATTTCCTCTATCAGATTGGCCTGTGGCCCTGTCGGTGAGGCATTTTCTTGATGGTTGAATGATGTGGGAGGGCTCAGCGCTGGAAAGGTAGTCCTGCATTGTATAAAAGAAAGCAGGCCGAACACAGGCCAGAGGAGCAAGCCAGTAAGCAACATTCCTCCATGGTTTCTGCTCCTGGCTCCAGGTTCCTGTGCTGAGTTCTTGCTTGACTTCCCTCAAAGATGGACTATGCCTTAGAAGTGTAAGATGAAATAAATCCTTTGCTCTCCAAGATGGTTTTGGTCATGGTGTTTATCACAACAACGAAAACCAAACTAGGACAATATGGCTTGCTAAGTGGGGGAGCTGGGCAGCATCTGTGTGTGGTTCCTCATTTTACCCTTCTACCTAGCAGATGGGAGACAACAGCAAGATGCTGAAGGAGGTAATAGGAGGTGAGGTTCACAGCCCTGTTAACTAACACCCTCCTGTGCTGGGCATGTGTCTTTGTTAGCAGATTACATGAAGCCTGGGTTCTATCCCCAGCACCTCATTAAAACCAAGTCTGATGATGCACATCTGTAATCCCAGCACTTGGGAGATAGAGGCAGGAGGATCAGGAGTTCAAGGTCATCCTCAGCAACATAGTGAGTTTGGAGTCAGCCTAGGCTGCATGAGACTGTCTCAAAAACAAAAGAGAACATTAGTCATATAGTAATATGCCAGACATGTTGAAAAGAATATGAGGAGAGTGTGGTGGTTTAAATGAGCAGTATCCCCATAGGCTCAAATATTTGAACACAGTGGCAATGTTAGGGGCTGTCATAGGATCTTTAGAAGACATGACTGGAGAAAGCACATCACTCGAGGTGAACTTTGAGGGGTCACAGCCACACCCCACTTCCAGTTTCCCTCACTCTGCTTTGTGTTTGCCCTCGAAAATTCGAGCTCTCAACTTTCTGCTCTGGCTGCCTCCTGCCATGACTCCCTGCCATGATGGACTCTCATCCCTCTGGAACCATAAGCCCAATAAACTCTTGCATAAGTTGCCTCAGTCATGGTATTTTTATTATAGCAACAGAAAAGTAACTAATAGAGAGGGCTAGAAGACCCCAGGGGAAGCAGGTTAATTAGAGAGGGATGATCAGGGCTGGAGAGATGGCTCAGTGGTTAAGAACACTGTTCTTGCAGAAGACCCAGGTTCAAATCCAAGCACTCACACGGCAGCTATGTCCTAACTCCAGTTCCAGGGTATCTGACAGCCTCTTCTGACCTCCACGGGCATTGCACGACATGGGTGCACTTACCTATATGCAGGCAATACACATAAAATAAAAATAATAATAAAAAAGAGAGGGATGATCAGAGAGCTATCTACTGATCAATTGAAGTTGATTGATTGTGTGTGTGTGTGTGTGTGTGTGTGTGTGTGTGTGCATGTTTGAGACAGGGTCTTACTATATAGCCCTAGCTGGCCTGAAACTTACTATGTAGACCAGGCTGGCCTTGAGCTCACCTCTTGAATTCATCTCTATCCACCTGCTTCTGCCACCTGAGTGCTAGAACTAAGGTACGCACCCAGCCAAAGTTGATCATTTATCTAGGTAGTGAAGAAAGGAGAGGAGTGAAAGATGAGATGGAGGATGCGTGGTCCCTTTGGTATAAATGAAGAACAAAAGAAATAAGAATAAGATAGCATTTGGGGGGAGGTGACATCATTCCAACCAGAGCAGTCTTGCAGACTTTCCTGATGATGTCATTTTTTTTTTTTTTAAGGCAGGGTCTCATAGCTCAGGTTGACCTCAAATTCACTATGTAGCTGAGAATATCCTTGAACTTCTGATCCTCCTGCCTTCATCTCCCCAGTGCTGGCCTGTGCACCATAACTGGTTTATGCTTTGCTGGGGATGGAACCCAGGGCTTCCTGCATGCTAAGCAAGCAGTCTACCAACAAAGCCACATCCAAGTCCCCGATGACATCATTGCCATCATTGTGTTCATTTTATGTGTGTGAATATTTTGCCAGCATGTATGTAAGTATACCACATGTGTACAATGCCCTGGGAGGGAGGGTGTAGGATCCCCTGGAAGTGAAGTTATGGATAGTTGTCAGCCACCATGTGGGTCCTGGAAACAATCCGGGTCCTCTGCAAGAGTACTAAGTACTCTTAACCACTAAACCATCTCTCCAGCCCTGGTAATTTTTAATTTTTTTTCTTTTTTTTTCCCCCTGAGACAGGGTCTCAAAAAGCCAGCCCAAGGCTGGCTTACAACTGGCTATGCAGATGGGGCTGGATTGGATCTTGAGATCATCCTACCTGGGCCTCCCAAGTGCTGGGATTGCAGGTGTGCCACCACGCCCTGCTCAGCATGAATTTATCTGCTTACCTCTGCCCATTTGTGCACCTGCTGGCCTGGACTTTGGGTTAGAGAATGAATGGGGCAACAGCAGGTAGGTTAGGTTATCACAGAGTCAGAGGGTAAAATTCCTTGAGCAACAGGATAGTAGGACTGACTACAGTGTCCCTTGTTCAGTGAGGAAACATGTGGGGAGGCACAGGTCTCTTTGGGCATTGCTTCTCACACGGGACTTTATTTCACTGTTGTACTGGAAATTTTCTTTCTCTGAAGATTTATTTTCATTACTTTAAATTTGTGTGTGTGTGTGTGTGTGTCTGGGTATTTGTTTTGTTTTGGTCTTTTTGAGGTAGGGTCTCCCTGTAGCCCCAGCTGTCCTGGAACTCACTATGTAGACCAGGCTAGCCTTGAACTCACAGAGATCCGAAGAGATCCGCCTGCCTCTTTCTCCCAAGTGCTGGGATTAAAGGTGTGCGCCACCACGCCCAGTGTGCATATGTCTGTATGTGCATGTGAGTGCAGTGCCCACAGGGGCCAGAGGAGGGTATTGGATCCCCTGGAGTTGGAGTTACAGCCAGTTTTGACCTGCCTGCAGTGGGTACTGGGAACAAAACTTGGCTCCTCTGTAAGAGCAGTGTAAGCTTTTAACTGCTGAGCCATCTCGCCAGCCCCCCTCCCCCGGAAATTCTCTAAGCTCCCCGTTTTCCTGCTGTGTTTTAGTGAGTCAGAGTTGGTTTCTGTTCATGTCATTGTGAACTGCCTGGTAAATTTCCTCACCCTGTATTCTCCACTGATGCTGTGAGTCAGCCTTATGGCTTCAGCTGGGTTTGCAGTCTCCTTGGGGATGGTGTCACATACATCTTTTATTTCTTCCCGTCACCCAGAATGGCTGTGTGTGTATGTGTACATGTTCACATGGATGTGTACATGCACATCTGCTTGCATGTCTGTCCATGTGTGCATATAGAGGTCAGAGGTTCATGTCTGGTATTTTCCTTGACCTCACTCCACCGTATTTCTTAATTTTTAAATTTTAAAAATTACATTGTTGTCAGGTGTGGTGGTGCACACCTTTAATCCCAGCACTTGGGAGGCAGAGGCAGGCAGATCTCTATGAGTTTGAGGCCAGGCTGGTCTACATATCCAGTTCCAGGACAGCTGGGGCTACAGGGAGACCCTGTTTCAAAAAGAACAAAAAAAGAAATTACATTTTGTATGTGTGTGTGTGTGTGTGTGTGTGTGTGTGTAAAAATGTTATGACAGGAATATGGAGGTGAGGACAACTTTCAAGAATTTGTTCTTGCTGGACATGGTAGCATGTGTCCTTAATACCAGCACTTGGGAGGCAGAGGCAGGCAGATCTCTGTGAGTTTGAGGCCAGCCTGGTTTACATATCCAGTTCCAGGACAGCTGGGGCTACATAGTGAAACTGTCTAAAAAAAGGGATGGGGGCGCTGGAGAGATGGCTCAGTCATTAAGAGCACTGTTTGCTCTTACAGATGACCTGGGTTCAGTTTCCAGCATCCATATGGCAGCTAACAACTGTCCTTAACTCCAGTTACAGGGCATCTGATGTCTTCTTCTGGCCTCCTTGGGCAGCGGACATGTATGTGATGCACTTACATAGATGCAGGCAAAGCACTCATACACATGAAGTAAAAATAAGCAAAAAATATTTTTAAAAGATAATATGTTCTGTTCTTCTGTTATATGGGTCCCAGGGATCTAACTTGGGTCATTGGGCTTGGTAGCAAGTGCCTTTATCTGCTCAGCCATCTTACTGGCTCTCCACCTTTTCCTTTATTTTTAAATTCATTTTTAAAATTTATGTGTATGTTTGGGCCTGCTTGTCTATATGTGCATCATGTGCATGCAGTGACTTGTGAGGCCAGAAGAGGGCATCAGATCCCCTGAAATTATAGTTACAGGTGGTTGTGAGCCACCTGCCACAGATGCTGGGACCCAAACCCAGGCCTTCTGCAAGAGTAGCAAGTGTTCTTAACCACTGAAACATCTCTCTGGTTCCTCTACCTTTGGTTGGTTTGGTTTGGTTTGGTTTTTTCAGACAGGATCTCACTGTATAACCCTGGCTGTCCTGGAACTTGTATAAACCACATGGCCTAGAACTCACAGAGATCTGCCTCTGGAGTTCTAGGATGAAAGGTGTGTGCCATCATGCCCAGATCTACCTTATGTTTTGAGAGAGGGTCTCTCTGAACCTGGAGTCACCAACTGGCTAGGCTAGCTAGCCAATGAGCTCCAGAGATTCACTGGTCTTTGCTTCCCAAGAACTGGGATTACAGACGTGCTCTGCTGCACCCAGCATTTTACAGGGATTCTGGGCATCCGAGGATTCCTCATGCTTGGCCCATCATATTTGTAGTCCAGAATATTGTTTGCTGATTAGCTCCTGCTGTGATCCATAAATGATTATTGCTACAGATTGAGTGTGGGTCCCCCCAGATCCCTACCTTAATTTTTCAATGTGACAATTTGTAAAGTGAGGCCTTTAAGAAGTGATTAGGGTATAGTTATGATTCTGAAATGTCTCTTGCAGGTTTATATCTTGAGCACTCTGTCCCCAGCTTTTGGAGCTGTTTTGAAGGCTGTGGAGCCCTTAGGAGGTGAGGTGTGATTGCCAACTTGACACAATCTAGAATCATTCAGGAGATGGGGCTCTGGACATCCCAGTGTGGGGTTATTCTGATTGCAGTAATTGTGGTGGGAAAACTTGTTCACTGTGGCACCATTCCCTCGATGGGGTACTGGACTGTGTAAGTGGAGGTGGAGGCTAAGCACCAGCATCCATCTCTCCCTGCTTCCTGATTGTGGATGGGATGTGAGCAGCTGCCTCACACTCTTGCTGCCATGCCTTCCCACCGTGATGGACTGTGTCCTCAAACTGTGCGCCACAATAAACCCTTCTTCCCTAAGTTGCTTCTGTCAGATATAGCATCATGTCATAGCAATGGAAAAGTAATTAATGTAGTCATTAAGGGGATTATGTCTTTTTCTTTTTCTTTTGGGCTGGATTAGTTACTGACAGTGAGTTGTGAGGACTGGAGAGTTGGCTCAGCAGTTAAGAGCACTGACTGCTCTTTCAGAGGACCTGGGTTCAGTTTCCAGGGCCCCCATGGTAACTCACAACTGTCTGTAACTCCAGTTCCATAGATCTGGCACCTGCTTCTGGCCTCTACAGGCATTGCACACACACACACACACACACACACACACTCATATACATGTAATTAAAAATAAAACAAATCTTATCAGGCCTGTGGCACATATCTTTAATCTCAGCACCTGGGAAGCAGAGACAGGCAGATCTCTGGGAGTTTGAGGCTAGTCTGGTCTACATAGTGAGTTCCAAGCCAACTGGTGCTATAGGGAGACCCTGTCTCAAAAAAACCAAAAACCAAAAACCAACCAACCAAATAAATAAATAAACAAACAAATAAATAAATAGAGACACACAGAGAGAGAGAGAGGAGAGAGAGAGAGACAGAGACACAGAGACACAGAGAGATTATGCGTGGAACCTACCTTCCCTGTTTTCTGTTTTCTGCACACATTCATTTGCCTTTCCACTCCTCCCTGAGTTGAAATGGCACAAGATCCTCAGTAGAAGCTGAGTAGATGTTGACGGTGGCATGCTGCTGGCCCTCCTTCTCAGCCCCCAGAACCATAACTGAGTATGTGTTTGTGCATGTGTGTATGTTTGTGTGTGTGTGTGCATGTATGGAGGTCAGAGGATAACTGTGGGAGTTTATTCTCTCCCCTCACCTTGTGGGGTCTTGGGGATTGAACTTGGGTTGTTAGACTTAGCAGCAAGCACCTTTACCCACTGAACCATCTTGCTGGTCCACCTAAACTTTTTTAATAAATGTTTTTATTTATTATTTTAATTTTATATGTATGAGTGTATTGCCTGCATGTATGTAAGTGCACCTGTGTCATGTAATGCCCCTGGAGGTCAGAAAAAGGTGTCCAATTCCCCTGGAACTGAAGTTACAGACAGTTGTTAGCCACCATGTGGGTGCTGGGAGTTGAGTCCGGGTCCTCTGCAAGAGCAGCCCCAGTAATCTTAACTGCTGAGCCATCTTTCCAGCCCCCCCATCTAAACTTTTTTAAAGACTTCACAGCACCCAAAATAAATTTGGTGCTTCTCCTCCACCACCTTTTTTTTTTTAGAACAACAATGACAACAGGGTTTCATGTAGCCAAGGCTGTTTTCAAACTTGCTAGGCAGCAGAAGATGCCCTAGAAGTTCTGAATGTCCTGCCTATACCACCTGAATGTTGGTATTACAGATATGAGCCATCACTCCTGGTTTAAGTGTTGCTGGCAATTAAACCCAGGGTTTCTTGCTTGCTAGGCAACTGAGCTACATTTCAAGGCCCATGTTTGGCTTTTATTATTCATTTGTTTAAACATTTATTTTATTTTATGTGTATGTTTGTCTGCATGTATATATGTGCACCACATTTGTGCAATGCCTGCAGAGTCCAGAAGAGGGTGTTGGAGCCACTGGAACTAGGGTTATAGATAGTTGGGAGCTGTCATGTTGGTGCCTGGGACCGAACCTGGGTCCTCACGAGAGCAGCCAGTGCTCTTATCTGCTGAGCCATCTCTCCAGGCTCTCAAGTTTGCTTTGAAATAAACTCCATCAGACTCAAAATGATATCTGGTGGCATTGCAGGTGGGGACGATGCCTATATGGTAAGTTCAAAGCTGGCCTGGGTGACATAGCAAAGACCCTGTCTCAAAACAAAATAAAAACAAACAAAAACCCAAGATTAGGCTGGGCACAGTGACACATAACTGTAATCTCAGCACTGAGCAGATTGAGGCAAGAGAATTGTGAGTTCAAGGACAGCCTGGGCCATATAACAAGACCCCATATCCGAAGAAAAAGTTTGGAAAACAGGTCATGTTGTCTTGATAGATGTAATCTTTACAGAATATTTTTATCATGGAGGGGTTTACCACATTCATGTTCATTGCCTGCCCATGGGCAGATCAACAATTCCACCCTATGATTTATATCACGAGCATTGCATGACATATATATATATGTATATATATATATATATATATCTGTAATGGTGGTGACTGGGAGGGGGCAGATCTTGTTAGTTTTTCATCTCTAAAGAAATAGAGAAAAGAAGAAAATCTTTGAAAGTCTAAGGAAAGGGGGACAAGCAAAGTCAAAAGGGGCAGGCAGGCCTCACGCTGTGTGGTGGCCTTGAGGTCGCTGGCCATCTTGATCTTGACAATATCTGGGGAGACCCAAGAACCTGTTAAGTGGGGCAGCTCCTTGCACAAATCTTCTCTTTGGTGAGGGAGTCGTTTGAAGATTTCTTTTCCCCTGAGCCTTCTCAGCATGGGTGGATGGCTTTTGAACTGTATATTGCAAAATTAGGACTCTCTTGTCCTGCTTTTGTGAGCAATTTTTGTGTAGAGTTACTTGTAAGTTTTTAAAAAGAAAAATCTCTTATAAATGGGTCACTCTTCAGACTCAGCCTGAGGCCTGGAATTGGTCACATTTTCGGGGTGTAAGGAGGTTATATCTGGGTCCCAGTGTCCCTGAATTCTTCATGATGCCAGTCACCCACTGAAGAACCCAAAGCAGACCTGAACAAGAGAGTAAGGCAAAAGAGGAAAGAGTACCAGCTGAATGAAGTTTTATTTGCATTTATTTATTTACTTATTTATTCATTGCATTTATGTGTGTGATGTATATGTGTGTGAGTGTGGGCATTCTCTTGTGGTCAAAGGACAACTTGCAGGAGTCTGTTCTCTCCTTCCACAATGTGGGTCTCAGAGACTGAACTCAGGTAAGTCAGACTTGGCAACAAGTGCCTTTACCACTGACCTATCTTATTGATCCTCAGCTGAAGTTTTGGCCACAAATTTTAGTGTAGATCTATTGTGTTTGAATCTCTAAACTGAGCTAGCTGGAAACAAGCCCAATTATATGGATGGTTTTTCCCATTGTTTTGTTGTTGCTATTCTGCAGTGTTAGAGATTGAACCCAGGGCCTCATACATGGCAGGCAGGCACTCTACCACTGAGGCCCAGACCCTCACCGGGGAAGGCAAGTGCTCTATCACTGAACTGCATCTCCAGCCTTGAGAACTCTTGCCTAGCATGCTTGAAACTGGGTTGGATTTCCAGCACTGCATACACCCACAAAATAAAGTAAATCCCTAAACCCCAAACTGGAGGCAGAGAATAAAAAGGCTTTTCAGGAAGCAGTTTTAAGGTGACTGTTAGAGTAGGTATGTAACAAAGGAACCTTGTTTTCTGGGAGCCTGATGTGTAGACTGGGTTGGGGAAAGTCTGATGTCCAGACCAACCTTGAAGAGCTCTCATGAATGCAAGCACTGTTACAGACCCGGAAAGGAAAGCTAAGTAGGGTCAAGTTGCTGGCATCACATTGGCTGGATTCATTGGGCTATCCTAGGAGGAGGAAGTGCAACTTGATCTGAGGCTGGAGAAATGGGGAGCAGGAGGCATGGGTGGGGCATTTGATGGACAGAAAGGACATATTGAATAGAGAGTACCGAGTCAGTGATTTGGCCCCTCTGGTTGTAGCAGGATCTCCATGTCTGCTGAGACCGCTCTGTCTCTTTCTCTCCCCATCTTTCTGCCCTTCCTTCTTCTCCTCCTTCTCCCTCCCTCCTCCTTCTCCTCTTCCCCTTCCTCCTCTTTCTCTGAGACAAGCTCTCGTGTGTCCCAGGCTGGTCTTGAACTTGCTATATAGCAGTGGATGACTTTGAATTCCTGATCTTCCTGCTTCCATCTCCCAAATGCTGAGGTTATAGGCAGGTACCACTATGCCTGACTCTTCTTCTTTTTTCTTTGAGACACGGTCTCACTGTGTAGCCCAGTCTGGCCTCAAGTTCCTAATCCTCCTGTCCCAACCCCCCAAGTGCTGTGATTACAGGCATATAACCAACCTTCTTTCCTTTCTCCTCCCCTCCCCTCCCCT
>NW_008337205.1:1508672-1527242 GCF_000622305.1 Nannospalax galili
TCTTTCTTTCTTTCTTTCTTTCTTTCTTTCTTTCTTTCTTTTCTTTTTTATTTAACTTGGAATTTTGTACAAGCTAGGCAAGGGTTCTGCCACTGAGCTATGGCCCTAAACCCAAGGGTTTTGTTTGTTTGTTTGTTTGTTTTTGAGACAGGGTCTCCCTACAGCCCTAGCTGGCCTGGAATTCACAAGGTGGCTTCAAACTCACAGAGATCCACCTGCCTCTGCCTCTCAAATTCTGGGATTAAAGGTGTGTACGCTCATGCCTGGCTCCTCTTCTTTCTGAAGCAGAGTCTCAGGCAACTTATTATATAGCTGAAGGTGACCTTGAACTTCAGGTCCTCCTACCTCTACCTACAAGTACTGGAATTGTAAGCAAGCACCACCATGCTGCGTTTTATGTGGTGCTGGGGATTGAACCCAGAGCTTCCTGCATTCTAGGCAAGCACTCAACCCACTGAACCGCATCCCCAGCTCACCCTTTTTCCCTTTTGAGGTTGATTCCCAGGAGTCAATTGGGCCTTGTGCCTGGTGCAGGGCAGTGGTGCTCTGTCTCATGGATTTACTCGCAGGCTTGTGCCTTGTGTTTCACCTCAATCCTTGTCACCCAAGAGGCCTACAAACCAGCAGACATTTTGTTTGTTATTTGTTATTTCTTGTTACCTAGACTATTCTCTACCTGTGACCCAAGCTTGCCTGGGAGGTCCTCCTGCCTCTGCCTCCAGAGCACTAGTATTCTGTTAGTATCACAGGCTGTGCAATCATGCCTATTGTCCAATAGTGGTTTATTCTATTTACATTTGTTTATTGTGTGTGGGTGTGCTCATCACATGTGTGGATGTCAGAAGACAACCTGTGAGAGCTGGTTTTCTTCTCCTACCACCTGAGCTCTGGAATTTGAACTCAGTTCATTGTCAGATTTGGCAGGACGCTCTTTTACCCACTGACCGTATCCCTAGCTCCTTAACTTAATTTTATTAATTTTATTGTTAGTAGTGTGTATGATGTGTGTGTTGTCTGTGTAAATAAATGCCACGTGGGTGTGAGTGCCCATGGAGTCAGAAGAGGACCTCACATCCCCTGAAGCTGGAGTTACAGGTATTTATGAGCCACTGATAGGAGTCCTGGGAACCAAACTTGGATCCTGAGCCATCTCTCCAGCCCCTGCGATAGTGTTTTGATCCCATGTCATGTGAAACAAAGAAAGCAAAGGCAAGAATTTTTTTTTGCATAGTCTTTGTATTTATTGTGTTTTTTTAAACGTTTTTACTTGTTTATATATCAAAAGTGAAAAAGAGCATACATAACCAACACAATTTCAAGAACATTTTGACCCCACATTTGGGGACCCCTTGTGGGTACACGGTATGTGGCTGTCCAGTGCATAATGAACACAGAAAAGAAAAAAGAAAACACCAAAAAACAAAGAATGAGAATTTTTTTTTTTTTGGTGGAGAATGTATTAGATTCAAAATGGGCTTCTGCAGGATTACATTCACGTCACCTCCATGTGCAATTCTTCAATAAATTGGTTTTCCCATCATATGCCCAGCTAGAAGGCTTTCAGAAAAGATTATCTAACTAAGGTGGTTCATCCAGGGCTGGCTGTCTCTTTCATCAACCCCCCCACCCCACGTGTCTACTGCTCACATACAGCAGCCGGAAATGACACATTGGAGTGAGTCACCAGGGCGGCTCTGAGTCATCCAGTAATTGGAGAAAGTTCTGTCCTGTTAGGTCATGCAGCCCCTTTTGTCTTTATGTTCCTGAATATATTGGAAAAATTTGAACGGTTTTGCCCTCCCTCAAATCTCTCCCCTCTCTTCCATCCCATCTTTTTTTTTTGGTCCTTAACCTGGGCCGCCAAGAATCTAGGAAGAAGAGCCACAGGGGGCTCTGGCCCCCACTAGGTGGCAGTGTGAGTTCCATCGCCTGAGCAGGTCAGAGGGAAAGAACTGAGATCCACGGGTATAGACCCCAAAAAGAACACCGTGTGTCATAGTTTAAATAAATGTTTTCCTTAACATTCCTACTTCTCTCAACAATCACACAAGGGCAATAAAATGATAAATATTCAAGCATACCCCAGGTATCCTCCCTGCTGTTCAAGGGAGGGCGAGATGGGGTGGGAGGAGGCTCAACACTGAGCGAGCATTTCATCTCTCCATCTGCTGTCCCCTCTGAGCTGGGCAAGGTGGTCAGTTCCACAATGGACCTTGAGCTGGAAGAACGCTTCTTCCTTTGGCCCACGGCCAGCCTCCGCAGCAGAGGCAGAGTGTAAGCCAAGTGGCTCCATCCTGCTGAGGTCTTGATAGGTACCAGGTCCAAAGACTGACTGGGTAGAAAGATGGGCAGACATAGGCTCTGGGTTGGAGAACTTTGTGCAACAGGGGTCTCTAGAGAGGGAGTTAGACTCAAAGGTCCTCTTTTTCCTTCACTAGTCTGAGTTGGGAAAATTTACCACTCTGGGGAGATAATGGCAAACTTATTTTTCCTGAAAGAGCCATGAGAACAATAATTCTTTTCCTTCAGTGTTTCTTCCCATCTGATGCAGCTCCAGTTTTGTCCCAAATGAAGACTTCTCTTTTCTCTGTCTAAGGCTCCATCACTTGGCCCATGAAAAGCACTGTCTCTGTGGGTGGAAGAATTAGGAGGTTGAGAATTGGATAAACTGAGATTAGAGGAGGACGAGTGAGACATCAGTGTGTCACCGCTGCCAACTGACTAGGTTAGGACTGGAGTCCCAGCACTGTGTGGGCTATGACAGAGTGCTGAGGACCGGAATGGAACCCAGGTTCCTGGGGGAACAACTGTGGGCTAGTATATACCATTAAGATGGGAATGTTTGGGGTTCTGGGCTCACCTGTAGGATTGTGCCGAACTACAAAGAGGAAGGGTCGGTCCATGATGATCTCTTCAGGGGCCATGCGGCCTGAGACCAGAATTGCTGAAAGGGAAGGGATAATGTGTTTAGGTTGTGGGAGACATTGTCACCAGGTCCTGGACTGACCCCAAGAAATTTATTGACATCTGTCTTATCTGAGGGCAATACCAGGTGATGGTGTTCAGGTTGCTTTTTTTTTTTTTTTTCAAACCTGGTACTGAACTCAGGGCTTTGTGCCTACTAGGCAAAAGTGCTACTGCTGAGCCTTGCTCCTAGTCACTCATTAGGGTATTCTAGGCAGGTGTTCTACGACTGAGCCACACCCCAGCCCCTTACTGGGGTACTGTAGGCAGGTGCTCTACCACTGAGCCACACCCCAGCCCCTCACTGGGGCATTCTAGGCAGGTGCTTTACCACTGAGCCACATCCCAGCCCGTCACTGGGGGATTCTAGGCAGGTGCTTTACCACTGAGCCACATCCCAGCCCGTCACTGGGGGATTCTAGGCAGGTGCTTTACCACTGAGCCACATCCCAGCCCGTCACTGGGGGATTCTAGGCAGGTGCTTTACCACTGAGCCACATCCCAGCCCGTCACTGGGGGATTCTAGGCAGGTGCTCTACCACTGAGCCACACCCCAGCCCCTCACTGGGGGATTCTAGGCAGGTGCTCTACCACTGAGCCACACCTCAGCCCCTCACTGGGGGATTCTAGGCAAGGGGTCTATCACCAAGTTACATCTCTACTCCTTGGTTTTTAAAGACAAAGTCTTGCTTTCTTGAACTCGCATCCTTCTACCTCAGCTTCCTGAGGCATATGCCAGTATGCGGGCCTCGGGTGATTTCTTTGTTTTCCTGAATATAGTACATAAAATTTTAAGGAATTCCTCTGAGATGCAGTTTTCTGTAGGATTTGGCTAAGAACTATCACAACATATTTAGAGCTTATTGATAAACTAATTTTTAAGTTCATTTCCAGTGTGGTTACAACTCAGGATTTCCTTTGGGAGTCTTTCCAGGACCTCAAGAGTCACAGAAGAGGGAACGGGGTCTTAGGGGGAAGTGGGTCTATTTTCCACACTGAGAAACAGGTGGGGAAGTGTGATGCTAGCATGCTTGTTCTCAGCACAGGAAGTGTGCTACGGGAAAAGAGGTCCCTACGCAATAGGGCAGTGGGACACATTTGTATTCTAAGTCTGGGAACTAGGTTTCCTGCAGTCCCAGGTGGTGGGCTGAGAGAGGCAGAGAGACACTCACCTGTGGATGAAGATGCCACTGTGCCACTCTCGTTCACCTCAATCTTCACTTTCTGCAGTGCCTGTGATACGTACAGCTGCTCTTGGACTGAAATAGAGGGGGACAGAAAGAATAGATCAACTACCACTCTGAGATTCTCCTTTGTCTTCTCTGGGGGACCCCTGACCCATGGAAATAAGAAAGCAAGAGGGAATATCTCTTACCAGAAAGGCTTGTGAAGTCAGCCTGGGCTGGGCTAAACATGTCAGTCATGCCCAAATTCTCCAGGGGCTTCCTGAGGTCAACTTCTGTCTCCAGAGAGAACCTGTAGGCAGCAGCAGGGGTCAGCTTTAATTTAGTTCTCTCTCTCTCTCTCTTTTTTTTTAATAGTTTATGAGTGTTTTGCTTGCATGTATGTAAGTAGACCATGAACATGCAATGCCTGCAGAAGCCAGAAGAGGGAGTTGGATCCCCTTAAACTGTAGTTATAGATGGTTGTTAACTACCATGTGGGTGCTGGGAACCGAATCTGGGTCCTCTGCAAGAGTAGTCAGTACTCCTAACAGCTGAGCATCTCTCCAGTTCCCCCATCCCCACCCCACCCATAGTTTGGCCCTCTCTTGCTGACAACTTGGGCCTCTCTGGTACCCTATCAGGTATCCTTTAGGACAGTTGTATGTGCAAATGGAAGGTGGTATGGTTTTGGTTTTGAGACATGGTCTCATGTGGCCCAGGCTGTCCTCAAATGTAACATAGCTAAAGATTACCTTGAACTCATGACCCTCCTCCCTTTACCTCCCAAGTGCAGGACTACAGGTGTACACAGCCATTTTTGGTTTATGTGGTGCTGGGGATGGAACCCAGAGCTTCCTGCATGCTAGGCAAGCACTCTACCAACTGAGCCACATCCCCAGCCCTGACCTCGATTGTCCTACCTCCATCTCCTCCTGGGATTTATAGGCCTTTGACACCTCGTTCAGCAAAGAGGTCTGGCTTTTTTTTTTCCTTCCTCGCTAGATATTTCTAATATTAATGAACACTCTTCAATCTCTTTACCCCCTCAAATCTGTGACTAATGACTTTCCTCAAATAAGACAGTACTTTTAGCATAATTGTATTCAGTCTGACTGGGGGATGGGAGACAAGTTCACATTCTCCCAAGGGTATCTGAACAAAACTGTGGTCTGCAGACTGTGTTATTCAGAGCTCACACAGTGAGCTGTTGGGAGACCCCCACCCCTACCCCTCTGTTTCCCACCAGAGCACAATTCATTATTTCCATCTTGATGAGAGAGAAAGAACAAAAGCCTCACTAGCTAAACAAAATTCTCCTTTCTTCAAGCCTGACATTACAGCATCTGGGAATTTAGGGTAAGCCTGGCTGGGAGCTTCCCTGTAATTCTAGAATTATCCAGCCACAGCCGTCACCACCCTTTTGATTCTGCAGAAGGAGGGAGGGAGGGAGGGAGGGAGAGAGAGAGAGAAAGAGAGAGATTCTTTGGTAATCTCAGCCAGAAGCTATGTGCCCTTTATGTGGGGTTGGGCAAACTGATGTGAGAATGGAAGAAAGAAAGGAGCTCAGGTTGGGCTTTGAGTCATGGTCTCATGTAGTCCAGGCTGACCTCAAACACACCACATAGCCAAGGATGACCTTGAAACTCATGATCCTCCTGCCTTCACCTCCCAAGTGCGAGGATTACAGGTGTACACAGCCATTACTGGTTTCTGCAGTGTTGGGATGGAACCAGGGTTTCCTGCGTGCTAAGCACTCTACCAACTGAACTACACCCCCAGCTCCCCACCCTCCTGATTTTTGAGACAGCTCTGCAGCCCAGGCTGCCTTGAATTCATCATTCTCTTGCTTTGGACTCTCAAGTGCTGGGTTACATGCTTGGGCCACCACACCCCCTCCTTTGACTCTTCTGGGTATTTTGTGGTCTATGTGAGAACATGTATAAAATCTGTTCCCAGCTGGCCAGTAGAAACAGGCAGAAGGATGATGACATCAGAAACTATAATCAAACCCAGGCTAGAGGGTTCCCACCAGCCTCCCACACATGTCCCTTTGCTGTGGGCATCACCCATCTGGGAAATTCAACATGGGGGCAGTGACTTCAGAAGAGGCGGTAAGTGTGATGGCTTACTTGGGCAGGACAAGGAGGCGGGGCAGTCTGGTCATGTTGCCTTTCCATTGTCTGATGAGCTCGGCATCCAAAACATTGGTGAGGGCAGAGAGGGGCACGTCCTTTTCGTAGGGCGCTGCGATGAACATGCTGAGGGTTTCCCCATGGTAGGGCAGTTCTAGGATGTCATAGTAGTGACCCTCTGGAGTTGTGAACTCAGCTGTGAACACATCAAGATGGCCTTGGAAATGATCCTGGTTAGTGTGGATTCCTACCCAGGCTTTCACTTGGTTCACTTGTCCTTTCTTTCTAGAAACCAAGCTTTCCCTTCTACTTTGAGGCCCTTTACTCACTTCATTGCATTCGATATGTATTTATTTATTTATTTTTTTAATTTTATGTGTATGAGTGTATTGCCTGCATATGTGTAAGTGCACCCGTGTCATGCAGTGCTGCAGCGATCAGAAGAGGGCGTTGGATTCCCCTGGAACTGGAGTTAAGGATGGTTTTTAGCCACCATGTGGGTGCTGGGAAATGAACCTGGGTCTTCTGCAAAAGCAGTCAGTGCTCTTAACTGCTGAGCCATCTCTCCAGCCCCTTATTTTGGTTTTTGAGACAGGGTTTTCCTGTAGCCCCAGCTGGCCTAGAACTCACTATGTAGACTAGGCTGCCTCCCTCTCACAGAGATCTGTTTGTCTCTGCCTCCTGAGTGCTGGGATTAAAGGTATGGGCTACCACACTCAGCCTTATTTATATTTTATGTGTATAAATGTTTCGCCTGTATGTTAAGTGCACTGTGTATGCAATACCTGCAGAGGCCAGAAGAGGGTGTCACATCCCTTGGAACTGAAGTTATAGACAGTTGTTAGCTGCATGTGGGTGCTGGGAACCAAACCCAGGTCCTCTGCAAGAGCAGTTAGTGCTCTTAACCACTGAACCATCTCTCCAAGCCCACCATGTTTTTTGTTTTTTTTTTTGAGACAGGGTCTCATGTAGCCCAAGCTAGCCTAAAACTCACTAGGTAGCCAAGCATGACCTTGAACTTCTCAACCTCTTGCCTCCACCTTCCTAGTGCTAGGATTACAGATGTGGACAACCATACCCAGTTTATGGACTGGGGATGTCATCCAGGGCTTCATGCATGCTGGGAAAGCAGTCTACCCACTGAGCTACAGCTCCATTTTGGTGTCTTTTTTTCTTGACCTTCTCTTTCCTCTCTCTGATCCCAGCCACTAATCAGCCCCATCCCCAAATTCTCACTCTTAACCTCCACATGGCCTTTTTTCCTAGCATGTTTTTTGGCTCCAGGTAAGCACACTAGAAACCTATCAAAAGATAGGTAAGGTAAAGAGGACAGTTAGATGTGGATCTGGGGAATACAGATTTCAACTTCATTTAGCCTGAGAAGAACTGACCCTGTCCTCATTCATATTAGCTCAGCATCTCCTGCTTAGTAATTTTTTGTAATAAATTGAATGTGTTCTGGGGTTAGAGGGCATCTCCACCATCTTCTTCCCTCTGAGGGTGACACTGTAGGTTGCTGGGGGTCTGTAGTTGGGAGATGTGGGGAATGTAGATCTTGGACTTACTGTAGTTGAACTTGTTGGTCTGAGCCATCATGGGCACAGAGACTGTGCTGCCATCAGACTTGTGGAAGAGGCGGTGGTGGGTGCTGGATTCTGCAAAGGGCGTCTTCCACTGGCCTTTGAAGTACAGGGCATTCACTAACACAAGGCGGGTCAGCTGATCCACGGTCCCTTCTGCAAGCAAGTCTTTGATCATGCCTGAGGGAAAATGAGTAGATCGGGAAGTTAGGTTTTCAGCCTTTTAGATGGTTTCCTTCCTTTCCTAGTCCTCAATTGGTGTATATTGAAGGGGGCCAAAGATCAGGAGGGGTTAAGTGGATCAATGCCATTCCTTCAATTGTTCCATTTTCTGAAGGGTCTCAAGAAGTTTTTCAGTTCACACATTCTCTCTCTCTCTCTCTCTCTCTCTCTCTCTCTCTCTCTCTCTCTCTCTCTCTCTCTCGGAATAGAACTTGGGTTCTTGGCCATGTTAATTGAGAACTCTACCACTGAACCTCTATCTCCAGCCTTTCTTTTTGAGACAGGATCTTGGTATATAGCTCAGGCTGACCTTTGGAACTCATGATTCGCTTGTCTCCACCTATAGAAAGCTGAGATTACAGGCATGTGCCGTTATATCCAGCTCTGAACTGCTCCATGAAAAAGCCTAATTAAGAAAAACATTATGGGTTTAGGGTCATAGCTCAGTGATAGAACACTTGCCCAGAATACTCCAGTGAGGGGCTGAGGGTGTGGCTCAGGGGTAGAGTGCTTGCCTAGCATGAATGAGGCCCTGGGTCCTATCCTAGCACCACAGGATAAAAGGGAAAGCACTTGCCCTCTGTCCACAAAGACAAAGCTGAAAGGGAGCTGGAGACACAGCCATTGACACTGAATTCCCTTTCCCAGCCTGCTCACCTTTGGTGTGCTTCTCCACCCAGTCATTGATGATGAATCTCGCTCTCTCCACCTCTGAGAAGTCCACCTGCTTCACTGTCCTCCGGAAGAGTCTGAAGAAGTGGGGCATGAAGGCCTGGACCAGTTCCAGGTCCCGCTGGACAAAGATGGTATCTGTGGTGCTGATCTCACCCTGGTTCCAGGGCCCCAAGAGCTGTTTGGACAGCCGACGGAGGGCAGGGGCTGTGCCCTTCTCTGCAGAGGGAGGAAGGACAGGGTACATGAAGCTCATGCTAAGGCAAGGGCTCTCAGGCTCACCAGCTTTCTCCAGGAGACTCTCCCGGTGGGCGGGGTTATCTGTGGAGGGAAATTTCTTTCCAAACTTAAAAAAATATTTGATATATTTTATGTATTTGAGTACTTTGCCTGCATATGAGTGTACCCATGTTGTACAATGCTCACAGAAGCCAGAAGATCCCCTGGAACTGGAGTTATGGACAGTTGTTAGCTGCCACCTGGGTTTTCTGCAAGAGCAGCCAGTGCTCTTAAGTGCTGAGCCATCTGTCTACTTTTTTCTTTACTTTACTTTATTTTCTTTTCTTTTTTCCCTCTTTCTCTTCTTTTTTTCTTTCTTTTTGTATCCCTGGCTGGCCTGGAACTCATTATACAGACCATGCTGGCCTCCAACTCACAGAGATTCACTTGTCTCTGTCTCCTGAGTGCTGGGATTACAAGCATGAGCCACCACACCCAGCTTGCTTTTTTGCTTTGTTTTGAGACAGTCTTGCTGTGTAGCCCAGCCTGGCTTGGAACTTGATATATAGCCCAGGCTGACCTCAGACTCACAGTCTTTCTGTCTCAGTCTCCCAAGTGCTGGGATTACAGGTATGCACCACCATACCTACCTAAGTCGTCCTTATAATAATTGTGTTACCAAGTAATTCATGTTCATAATTCTATGAAGTATTTACACAGTCCTGTGCAGTAGGCATTTTGTTAGCCCCATTATTTTGATAATAAAACTGAGGTTTTAGAAGAGTTAAGGTCACAAACCTTCTGTTTTTTAAAACAGGGTTTCATGTAACCAGGCTGGCCTTGATATGTAACCAAGGATGACCCTGAACTTCTGATCCTCCTGCTTCCCCCTCCAGAGTGCTGGGATTATAGGAGTGTATCACCATATTCAATTTCATTTGATGCTGCAGAAGGAACCTGGGCTTTGTGCTACATGCTGAGCTACATCCCCAACCCCAAAGTCACCACAGTTCATATAAGCTTTGGCCATTGGCTGGTACCACCCCAGACAAGTCAAAACCAACTGACCCAGGGTAGAAGATGGCTAGTCCCTGGCCTGCAGCTGAGCACGACTGAACTTGGCTAAGCTGGAGCCAGCCTTTCCCCCAGCCTCCCTGTTGCCACCCCCCCCCGTGACTGAGTACCTCCTGACCCCCACAACCCGAGGTTGCCCTGCCCCTCACCGTTGATTTTGAATCCCATCGCATCTTGGATCTGATGTCTGGTATCTCCTGCTGTAGTTAGCTGCAGCATAGCCAGCACTGAGGAGACCCCATAGGGGGAGAAAACCACATTGCGGTCCTTGGAAGCCTGCACCACCTGCTGGAACACTTTAACACCAAAGTCGGTGGCCCGGCGTGCTGTCTGGGAGTCTCGAAGGTGCAAGGCAGACCCTTCGCCAAATAGGAGAATCAGGCCCAACGTGAGGCCAACAAATGCTGAAGATGTCCACATCCTAGGACAAGCAGAAGAGGATCTGAAGAGATGGATGGTTCTGGAAGACTGTTCAATGGGGGGGGCATGGCACCCCAATCATGGACTAGGCTTTCTTTGCTTGCCTCTACAGGTCTCATAATGCAATTGGATGCTGAGCCTGTACCCCTCTGCTTCCAAACAATTCTTTTATTTTCTTGGTCTTTTCGAGACAGGGTCTCCCTGTAGCCACAGCTGGCCTGGAACTCACTATGTAGACCAGGCTGGCCTTGAACTCACAGAGATTCACCTGCCTCTGCCCCTCAAATGCTGGGATTAAAGGCATGTGCCACCACACCCGGCCAAACAATTCTTTTTAAAGATAGAGTCTTGTTATGTAACACAGGCTGGTCTTGAACTCAGGATCCTCCTGCTTCAATCTTTCCAAGTGCTGGGGTTACAGGCATTTATACCCCTAGATTCTGATTTTCTTTTTCTTTTAAGACAGGGTTTTATGTAGCCCTGGCTGTCCTTGAACTTACTATGTAGACCAGGTTGGCCTTGAACACACAGAGACCTGCCTGCCTCTGCCTCCTGAAAGCTGGGATTAAAGGTATACACCACCATGCCTGACTCCTTATTGTTTGTTTTTATAAATCACTGGTCAGTGAAGAAAATTGCTTTGCTATGTTGAGAGAGAGGATCTTGCTGGAGAGGAACGGAGAGGGTCAATGTCCTTGTTGGAAGTGGGATGTAGCCATCTTCCTGGACCACCTGTGGTCCCTGTTGGGCCCAGGGGGATGCAAGGCAGCAGGGTTCCAGGGAGGGGTGGAAGAAAAAAATAGGAAAAGTGGAGAGGACAGATGGAGAGTTCTGAGAAGGGAAATTCTCTTTCCTTAAAGCCTGAGGTAAGCGACCCAGCTTGCCTTTCTCCTACCTGAAGTTTTCAAAGGTGGCTTGCGATTGACTGCCCTGCTCGGTGACTGTGTCTCAGCTGTCAGGCTGGCTGTGTCCCTCTGGCTGTGTCCCGCTGCAGGGGAGTGTGACTTTCTTTATTCTTCGCAGGCCCTCGGCCCTGCAGCAGCCAGATCCAGCTGTGTTCTGCTCTGCAGCTGCTGCCTCCCTTTATACCAGATGTGGGCAGGAAATAGATGAACTCATGTTCTAACCCCACCCACTTTCTGGCTTTAGAAATCTGTCTGGGCTGCCTGCCCTGCCCTGCCCCCATCTCTCCCTCTCAGGGACTTGCTGGGGCAAGTGTGTGTGTGTGTGTGTGTGTGTGTGTGTGTGTGTGTACATGTGTGACGGGGGGCTCGGATTGAGCAAACCCAGATTGCCTTGACTGCCTTGAACATCCCTTGTTCCTTCATCTTTGGTTGTTCTGTCACCTTCGCCCCTGGCAGTACCAAAGAGTCCACAGGGACTGGTATTTGGACCCCCCTCTTCATGCTCAGTTTGCAGAAACACGACTGGCGTGTCCCCCTTTTCCTTTGGAGAAGCTGATCAAAAAACCTCTAATGAGGGACTGGAGAGATGGCTCAGTGGTTAAGAAGTCTTGCAGAGAACCCAGGTTCGGTTCTCAGCATCAATATGGTGGCTAACAACTGTCCTTAACACCAGGTCCAGGTGATCGAATGCCTTCTTCTGGCTCTCATGGGCATTGCATGGGTGCATTTACATACATGCAGGCAAAACATATACATAAAATAAAAATAAATCAATAAAAAGTTTTTCTTTTAAAGCTAATGATTCTTTGGACATTTTCTGCTAGTGCTGTCTGTCCCATGTGCACATTGGGTCAACCTCCAGGGAAAGTCTGCCAGCCCTTCCTTTGGGTCTCTGCCCAGTGACTAGAGGGCATGTGCCCTGTGATTGGGTTCTGATTTGTCTTGGACTTGAGCCCAACAGAGTAGTCCAGGTTCCTTCCTTCATCCCAGCCGTGTACCTGCTAGGCCCGCTGTGAACCACGGCTGACTCCCCACACGTGTCCAGACTCTCCCGGTGCCCCTGAGGGCTCTCTCCTTATGTTGGTAGCCCTGTCTGACTGGGGTTTGAGGTGTATTGGGTGAGGCACTGGTGGCTGAATGGGTCCAGGGGTTGCTATGGCAAAGTCTTGTCAAGGAACAGAGGTGGGTGGGCAGCATGGAACTGCCTAGGATGACTGACAGAGAAGGTTTTTGTTATTTCTTTTTTTAAAATATTTTATTTATTATTTTAATTTTATGTGTATGAGTGTATTGCCTGCATGTATGTGAGTGCACCTATGTCATGCAATGCCGTGGAGGTCAGAAGAGGGCTTCGGATTCCCCTGGAACTGGAGTTAAGGACAGTTCATAGCCACCATGTGGGTGCTGGGAATCGAACCTGGGTCCTCAGCAAGAGCAGTCAGTGCTCTTAACCGCCGAGCCATCTCTCCAGCCCCTGTTGTTTCTTTTTTAGAGATTTCATTTTGAGAGAGAGTCTCATGTAGTCCCAGATTGACCTCAAATTTATTAAGTACCTGAGGATAGCCTTGAACTCCTGATCTTCCTGCCTCCAGGTCCCAAGTGCTACAATTACAGGTGTGCAGCATCACACCTGGTTCATGCAGTGCTGGGGATAAAACCCAGGACTTTGTGCATGCTAATCAAGCACTCTACCCACTGAGCTATACCCGCTGCAGATGAGTCCTTTAGAGGATGGACATTATAGCTTAGCACATAGTAGGACCAGGCTGGTGACTTTGAAGGTTAGATGCTCTTAACCATGCAAACCTGAATGTTGTGGATGGAAGGATAGTTAGAGAGGTCCCAGATGATCTTGTGGTGGAGGGGGGCTTGACCTTGGGGTCCATACTCTGACATCTTTTGTGTACGTGATGGGGTTCAATTGGAGTATCCATGGATACAGCTGTCAGGCTAGTCATAGGAAGCTTATGTGGGTGGTAGCACTGGGATATTTGTTTGGGGTTTTCTGTAAACAGATGCCCTGGGTAACCATGAAGGAAAGCTTTCTCATCTCCATGCTGGCTCCAGAGTCAGGTGGGAGTGGGAAGGTCAGGAAAAGAGGGGAAACCTCAGTTGGAAAGTTAGGCTCACAGACCCAGTGGAGAGATGTTCTTACCCATCTGCTGTTTGTTTATGTCTTTTTTTTCCTTTTCCATCTGTGGCTTGGAAGGTCTGAGAGAGGACACTTATCTGGGAGAAAGAGGCAATTGTTCTTGCTTTCTCTGAGGGAGAAGACACAGTCCATCCCTGTCCTCTTCTCTTACCTGTAGAAACTTTGTCCCCAACCTTGTACTCCATCCTTAGAGGTCAGAGGGACCTAGGGACCTGGGTGTCTGGGTTAGGAGTGTTAACCAACAACGATTCTGGAAAAGGAATGGTGGATGCAACTGGATGTAGGCCTCTCTCCTCAGGTGCTCTGTGTAGCTAAGTTACTCTCTCTTCTTGTAACTGTCATTGTCACATCTTTCCAGGTCTCTGCCATCAAGACCCCTGCTATTTTCCAAGGCTGCACTAGCCTTGGCCATGTTGCAACCAGTTCCATCCTAACTCAGGTGTTCCTACTGGGGCGAGAATCAATTTGGGATACTTTGGAAATGGAAAAACTTGACTTATGAAGGAGAACTTTTGAAACTTTCTTATTCTCTTTCTCTCCTTCCTTCCTTCCTTCCTTCCTTCCTTCCTTCCTTCCTTCCCTCCCTCCCTCCCTCCCTTCCTTCCTTCCTTTCTCTTTCCTTCCTTTTTCTTGGTGGAAAGGACAGTAGAGACAGTCTTTCTAACCTGACTAGCCTAGAACTCACTATATGGACCAGTTTGGACTCAAACTCACAGCAATCCTCCTGCATTTACCTCCCTAGTGTTGGAATTATAGGCATGGACTACCATGCCCAGCTTGTGGTTTTAAAAATTATTTATTTATTTTTATGTGTATGAGTATCTTACCTGCATGTAAGTGCACCATGTGCATGCAGTGCCCAAAGAGGCCAGAAGAGGGGTGTTGGATCCCCTGGAACTGGAATTATAGACAGTTGTTAGCTGCCATGTGGGTGCTGGGAATTGAACCGGGTCCTCTGCAAGAGCAGTCAGTACTCTTAATCGCTGAAGTATCTCTCCAGCCCTTGTATGTTTTTGTTTTTTAAGACAGTGTCCTATGTAACCCAGGCTTGTGGTGACCTCACAATCCTGAGCACAGTCCCTCAAATGCTAGGATGACAGACAAACATCACCACACCCAGCATCCTAATGGGACTTCTAAACTAGAGTAGACCTGAGGGTGTCTGGCAGGTGGGTTTTAGAAACTGAGGCAATGCGTCCATGGGATGGCTCAGTACCTCCAAGCCTGACAACATGAGTTTAATGTTTGGAACCCACATGGTAGAAGGCGAGAACTAACTCCTGAAAGTTGTCCTCTGACCTGCACATGTACACTATGACACACACAAATAAATAAATCCATGGGGAAAAAAAGAAACCGAGGCCGAACTTATCAGAATGAGGTCTCATGCAATTTCTGTTTCTTCTTCCCTCCGTCCCTCCGTCCCTCCATCCCTCCCTCCTTCTATCCTTTCCCTTCTTTTCTCCATCCCTTTCTCCCTCCCTCCCTTCTTTCCTTCCTTCCTTCCCCTTCTTTCTTCCTCACTATGTAGACCAGGCTGGCCTCTATCTCAGAGATCCATCTGCCTCTGCCTCTCAAGTGCTGGGATTAAAGGTGTGCACCACCATGCCCAGTCCCATCTCTGTTTCTTTGCTGAATCAGGACCTGCTTAGATGGTCCTGAACCTAGACAAGCCATGGTCCTTGTCTGTCCTCTCTACCTACGTGACCTTGGACTTGGGGAAAAGCTAGCCTTCCACCCACAGGACACAGCTTCCTGTGGGATTTCTGGACAGTGTGTGTGTGGGAGGGGGTCATCCTCCCTAAGACCTCTGTGTGACACCCTTCTCAGAATCTAACCTGACTCACACCATTGTGTCACTTTCTCTTTTTCTTCTTCCTCTAGAACCCCAAACCACTTTGACCTAATATTCTTCAACTTTTGGTTCTTTTGTAACAGGGAGGGAAGTAAGTGCTCAATGGAGAGCAAGAAAAGTCCCTGCTGTCGAAATAAGTCCATCCCTGCTTTCCACAGGATTAGAGATAAGAGCATGAGTTACGTGGGGCTGTGGATTTCTGGGGAAGTTCCAGGGCAGCCAACTGGGAAAGACGTGTCCATTTGGTCCCTCTGCAGGTGCTTCATTAACTGGAGCAGACTTGTATTTTCCATGACTGACCCCTACTTCCTCCCTCACGTAGTAGCTGGCTTTACTAAGGCCCCAGGAGCCATGGTTCTCCTTTACTCTTGGCTCTCTTAATTATTTTATTTTATTCTATTTTATTTGTATATGTGTATTGCCTGCACGTATTGCACCCGTGTCGTGCAATGCCTGCAGAGGTCAGAAGGGGATGTTGGATCCCTTGGAAATGGAGTTAAGGATAGTTGTTAGCCACCATGTGGGTGCTGGGAATTGGACCTGGGTCCTCTGCAAGAGCAGCCAGTGCTCTTAATCACTGAGCCATCACTCAAGACCCAACTCTTAACAATATTTTTAAAAAACATTTATTTATTTGTGTGTGTGGATTCAGAGGACAACTTTGAGGAATTGGTTCTCCTTCCACCATGTGGGTCTCAGGGATCAAATTCATGTCCCCAAGCTTGGCAGCAAGTGTCTTTACCCACTGAGCCATCTCTCCAGCCCCTCCTCTTGATTTTTTGCCCCCTTATCCTCTTGCTTACCCTCCCTCTTGCATGGTTCTTGTTCTCACTCAGAGCTGTCTCTCTTCCTCCCTCTTTGTCCGATTTCCCTACGTCACTCAAGATAACCCTATCTGTCACTTCCTCCTCTAGTTTCTGTCTCATAGCTTTTGCCCTGTGTCTCCCAAAGGCTCCTCACTCCCTGTCCTCTGTCCTCTGACTCAATCCTTCTTTCCTTTTCTTTTGCCTTCTAGAATCCCTTTTACAGTCAAATTCCAGCTTCCAGGCCCTTCCTCTGGGAAGAAGGCTGTGCCTCCTGCCAGTAGTTACACAGGCTCTCTGGAATGCTGGGTCCAGCCCCCCATATGCCTGGTGATTTCACTGGGAGAGCTGGGGGTGGGGAAAGACAATGTCCCACAAGATCCCTGTTAACTCTAACTCACTGCACTATTTCTGGCCTGGTGGCTCTCCAAACAACACAGTTCTGAAAATAGCTTGTGTTTGGGCTGAGCTGTGTCTGCCCTTTCTAGGAGTGAGCTGGGTGGAGTGGTCTGGGCCTTGGCTTCTGTTTATTTGTGATCGTGGCCAACGTGGTCTGGTCTCAACCTCTCTGGGGGGTGCATGCCTGACTTTTTCCTCTTCCATCTTCACAGACCCATGTCCCTTCTGCCCTCCCTAGCCCACAGTCAGTTACTGTTCTTGAACTTTCAGGTTAAATTCAAATTTGCTCTGTCCCTCTTCCTTGATATAATCCTTGCTTGTCTGAGAATGACTTTTTAATTAATTAATTAATTTATAGACAGGGTCTCACTATGTAGTTAGCCCTAGCTGGCCTTGAACTTACAGAGACCCGCCTCCTGAGTGTTGGGACTAAAGACATGAGCCATCACACCCTGGTCAAAACTGACTTTATAAAAAAGTATGTGCGTACCTGTGTGTGTGTGTGTGTGTGTGTGTGTGTGTGTGTGTGTGTGTGTGTGTGTGTGTGTATGTGTGTGTGTTTGTGGTATGCACACACACACATGCAACTTTATGGAGTCTGTTCTTTCTTTCTACCTTTATGTGGGTAGAAATTGATCCAGGGATCAATTTGGGTCGCCAGCCATGTGCACCAAGTACCTTTAACCGCTGAGCCATCTCACTCACCCCAAGCTTAACTCTTCCTTCAGCTTTATTTATATCATAGAGTTTCAAAACTGAGAGCTGTAGGAATGATTGGACTCAGAGAGGCCTCGAGGTGAGCTGTGGTCACACAGCAACTATTCTATAAATGGAAAAAGAATGGGGGTCATGGTCAGGCAGGGACCTGAAGACCTAAGAATGACTTAACTTGGTCCTGACCTTCAGAGAGGCCAAGAGCTGAGTTATGATCACACAGTCACTGTTCCATAAATGGGAGACTAGGGTGGTAATGACGTCAGATAGAGCTGGCTTCCAGACAGGTACTGGAGGCTCCATGACATGTGTATCAAGGTAAAAGTTAAATTTGCTTTCTTTTTTTTTTTTTTTAGACAGAATCTTTTTATGTCGTCCAGGCTGGCCTTGAACATACCCTCTTCCTGCCTCAGCCTCCCAAGTGTTTGGATGACAGGGGTGTGCCTCCACATTAGCATAACTTAGCCCTTTTGACTTTTAGGTTTTTAATTTTGTATTTATTTACATTTATTGATTAATTGATTGATTGATGTATGAGTATGGGTGTGGGGGGGGGATGCACATACCACTGTGTGCATGTGAAGGTCAGAGGACAACTGGAGAGAGTTGGGTCACTCCTTTTATCATGTGGCTTCTGGGGGTCAAACTCAGGTCATTAGGCTTGGCAACAAGTATCTTTACCTGCCGATCCATCTTGCCAGCCCCAGGGTTTATTTTACCCATGCTAGACATGCTCTCCACCAGATCTCAGCTCTTTTACCTGTTTAATTTTTTTTTTTTTAAACCTTTTTGAAACAGGGTCTCCCTGTAGCACTAGCTAGTTTGGAACTATGTAGACAAGGCTGGCCTTGATCTCACAATGATCCTCCTGTCTGCCTCTGCCTCCTGAGTGCTGGGATTAAAGGTGTGGGCCACCATGCCTGGCTTAATTATGTTTTATTGTGTGTGTGCGTGTGTGTGTGTGTGTGTGTGTGTGTGTAGGCCAGAGGGTGACGCCAGGTGTTTCCCTTTCTCTCTTGTTCTCTACCTCTTTACACCTCTCTGTATTCCTTTTTTTTTTTTTTTTTCTGAGACAGGGCCTCTCACTGAACCTGGCTGGAGCTCACCAATTTGGCAAGGCTAGCTAGCCAGCAAACCCCAGGAATCCTTGGTCTCCACCTCTCCAGTACTGGGGTTACAAGTATACACTGCCAGGCCTGGCTTTTTTTTTTTAATGTGGTTTTTGGGGAACTGAACTCAGGGCCTTATGTTGAACCAACTCTCCAGTGTCCCCCCACTCTTCCTCCTCCTCCT
>NW_008337205.1:1527333-1585682 GCF_000622305.1 Nannospalax galili
ATAGGATCTCTCTACAGTCTCATCTGGCCTGGAACTCACTATGTAGACCAGGCTGACCTTGCTCTACCTGCCTCTGCCGCCCGGGTGCTGGGATTTGCCACCACACCCAACTTCTCCTGCCTTTCTTAATCTCTTTCTATTTTAAAGATTATTTTAATTATGTGTATTTGGGGGGGGGTATGTGCACATGAATGCAGTCCTCAAGGAAGCCAGAAGAGGACACTGGAGCTAGAGTTACAGGCAGTTGTGAGTTATCTGATATAGATGCTGGCATCAGGACTTTGGTCCTCTGCAAGAGCAGCATGAAATCTTAACCACTGAACCATCTCTCCAGCCCTTATCTTCCTTAAAAAAATTACTTATTTTTATTTTATATGTATGAGTGTTTTGCCTGCATGTATGCAAGTGCACCATGCCTGGGAGGCCAAAAGAGGGCATCAGATCCCCTTGAACTAGAGTTATGGATGGTTTTAGCTGCCATGTGAATGCTGGGAACCAAACCCAGGTTCTCTGCAAGAGCAGCCAGTGCTCTTAACTGCTGAACCATCTCTCCAGCTCCCCTTATCTTTCTTTAAATTAAAAAATTACATTGTGTGTGTGTGTGTGTGTGTGTGTGTGTGAGAGAGAGAGAGAGAGAGAGAGAGAGAGAGAGAGAGAGAGAGAGGACAGCTTATGAGAGTTGGTTCTCTCCTTCTACCATATAGGTCCCTGGGATCAAACAGATTGCAAATGCCTTTACCTGATGAGCCACTCTTTCATCTCAAGATAGACTGTACTTCCCACACTTTGGGGTTGTTGTGATGGTCTGAGTTAGCATCTGTCCACTGTTGGGTGCCTTCTAGACACCCATTAAGTAGCAGCTGTTCTTGGGTGGCAGAACACGGAGGAGAACCCAAACAGCTTGTGCTGTTAATGCTCTGAGAATGCAAACTCCAAGAGGGTGGGGGAGATGTTGGCAGCTGTCTTTTTATATATCAGTGCTGTGGCCTGTATTACCCTCAGAGGCCTCGGTGGTGGACTTGCTGCTTTCTGAGGGCACAGCTGCCAGCTCCTCTCTGGCCTGTTTCTCTTACTGAACCTAGTTGGAGCTCAACTGTTTGGCTAGGCTAGCTCAACAACATCCTCAGGGATCTCCCTTTCTCCCTGACATATCCCCATTGGCTGATGTTTCAGGCTTTGCACCCTTGTCTGGGATGCAGGATGCTATGTGAAGCCCTCTGACAGTCCATGTGTATCTTTTTGTGTTTTTTGTTTGTTTGTGAGACAGGATCTCACTGTGTAGCTCTGGCTGGCCTGAAACTTGCTATGTAGGCCAGGCCTGGAACTCACAGAGATCCATCTGCCTCTGCCTCCTGAGTGCTGATATTAAAGGTGTGATCTCTTTCTCTTTAAAAATATTTTTGATTTATTTATTTTTATTTTATGTGTATGAGTATTTTGCCTGCATGTATATAAGTGCATCACATGTGTCCAATGCCCATGGAAGCCAGAAGAGGGTGCCGGATCCCCTATAACTGAAGTTATGGACAGTTGTAAGCTCCCATGTCAGGGCTGGGAACCAGTCAAACCTGGGTCCTCTGCAAGAGCAGTCAATGCTCTTAACTGCTGAGCCATCTCTCCAGCCAAGTCACCCTCCAACCCTGCCTCTTTTGAGACAAGATCTCATTTAGCTAAAGTTGACCTTGTACTCTCTCCTGATCCTCCATCTCCAGAGTGCTCAGATTACAGGTATGTGTCACCCTGCCCTGCTTTATGAGGTACTGGGGATCAAACACAGGGCCTTCTGCATCCTGGGCAAGCACTCTATCAACTGAGCTACATCCCCAGTCCCCACTTTTTATCTTTTTTTTTTTTTTGAAATAAGGTCTTGCAATGTATCCCAAGATAACTTCAAACTTGCAATCCTCCTGCCTCAGTCCCTGCAGTACTGGAATAGCAGGTGTAGGCCACCGCATCCGGTTTACATATATCCTACTTCCCGAGGATGTTTAGAACTGAGGCTCTCCAGATCTCTTTCAGTAAGCATGAATGGCCCTCAGGAATCCAAGGCAAGAATGAGCCACCTAGAGGGAACCTGACAGCAGGGAAGGGTGGTACTCACAGTGTCTGGAGTACATGTGATTACAGAGGCTGACTCTATCAGCCAAGGAGATATAGACCCACAGGCCCCCCTAACTACATTCTGTCCCTCCATCCACTTCTCTTTATAGGAGAATCCTCATGGTCTAACTCTGACTCATTTTCCTCCTCTAAGGCCAGAATTCTCTACATTCCTAATTCTCCCTTTAATGCTCCCTGGACACAGGCTGTTTGCATTTCACTCTGGCTGAAGGGTGAATCAACATGACAGTGCTCAATAGTATGTCATAAAGAGAGAAACCTTCCTTTCCCAGCAGGAATGTTAGATACATGCTGGAGACGAAAGCTAGACAGGCACGAAATGGTTAGAAATGGTGTAAAGGGGCTGGGAGTGTGTGTGGCTCAGTGGGTAGAGTGCTTGCCCTAGCACTCTGGATCCCTAGCACCACATAAACTCAGCTGTACTGGTACACATCTGTAATCCCAACACTCAGGCAGTAGAGGCAGGAGGATCAGAAGTTCAAGGTCATCCTCAGCTATATAGGGAGTTCAAGGCCAACCTAGGTTACATGAAATCCTATTTCAAAAAAACAGAAAAAAGGAGAGAAAAAGAAACATGCATAAAGCTGTCTGTATGCTAAAATTTTGTGTGTATGTGTGTATATATGCATGCATGTATGCACGTGGGTGAAGGTCAAAGGTCAATATCAGGTGTTTCTTCAGTCCTACCCCACCTTATTTTTTTTTTCTTGTAGTCACAGCTGGCCTGGAACTCACTATGTAGACCAGGCTAGCCTTGATCTCACAGCGATCCATCCACCTCTGCCTCCAGAGTGCTGGGATCAAAGGCATGTGCTACCATGCCAGGCTCACCTTATTTTTTGTAACTTTTAAATTTGGGGAGCTGGTGTTAAGACAGGGTCTCCCCATAGCCCAAGCTGGCCTGGAACTTATTACAGAGACCTGGTTGCTCTTGATCTCACAGAGATCTGCCTGCCTCTGCCTCCTGAGTGCTGGGATTAAAGTGTATGCCACCACACATGGCCCACCTCAGTTTTGAGACAGGGTCTCTCTCTGAGCCTGGAGCTCACTGATTCAGCTAGACTGGCTGACCAGTGAGCCCCAGGGGTCCTCCTATTTCTTCCTCCCAGAACTGGGATTACAGACATGGGCCACCACACCCAGCTTCTTACATGGGTATTGGGGATCTGAACTCAGTCCTCATGTTTACTGGACAAGTGTTTTACTGACTGAGTCACTTCCCCAGCCTCTTATGATAAACTGTAAAGCTTGGGGTATAAGGCAGAGATGTGTGGATGGTATATGAGGGATGACTTCATGGAGGAGATGGGACTGGTGCCTGGCTGTCAGGGAGGCTCCATGCCTCCCTCAGCAGAGAAGCAGGGAGGGTGATGTGGATAGAGTAGGTTGAGGAGACATAAAACACTGCAAGGGAAGGACTTGTCTTCATTTCTGTGGAGCAATTTATCTATCATCTATCTATCTATCTATCTATCTATCTATCTATCTATCTATCTATCTATCTATCATCTATCTATCTATCATCTGTCTATCATCTATCTATCTATCTACCATCTGTCTATCATCTATCTATCTATCTACCATCTGTCTATCATCTATCTATCTATCTACCATCTGTCTATCATCTATCTATCTATCTACCATCTGTCTATCATCTATCTATCTATCTACCATCTGTCTATCATCTATCTATCTATCTACCATCTGTCTATCATCTATCTATCTATCTATCTATCTATCTATCTATCTATCTATCTATCATCTATCTATCTGTCTATCATCTATCTATCTATCTATCTATCTATCTATCCATCAATCATCTTCATCTATGTATCTATCTATCATTTATCTGTCTGGGGATGAACACAAAGTACAAATATGCTAGACAGTGAGACAAATATTCTACCCACTGAGCAACACCCCAGCCCCTATCTTACTCTTTTTATAAACTTTCATGTTGTAGGTCTCTGCTTTTACCAGAACTTTCTACCCATTCCATTGAGATCAATGTTCTTGCTTTCTTCTGGATCCTGGCTGTAGACATGACTCCCTTTTCTTCCTTCCTTCTTTCTTTTTGAGATAGGGTCTCTTATACCTCAGGTTGGCCTCAAACTCTGTATTTAGCAAAAGATGACCTTTAACTCTTGATCCTCCTGCCTCCTCCTCCTGAGTGTTGGCATTACAGGCATACACCACCACTCCCATCTTATGTGGTGCTGGGGATGGAACCCATGGCTTTGTGCATGCTAGGCAAGCACTTGACCAACTGAGCTACATCCATAGGGCCCGAACATGCTTTTTTTTTTTTCTTTTCTTTTTTTTTTTTACTGAGTTCCCACTGAGCTGGGCAGATGCCCAGAGAGATGGTCACTAGGGCTAATGGGAATTTTGTGGGTGGCCAAGGTCCCAGGGACTGAGCAACCAAGGTGATAAAACTCAGATGGAATTTACCATGGGGGCCTCTAGGTAGGCAGCCCGAGTCACCCAGCATTCCTCTCTCCCTTACTTTCTTGCCACACAGAGGGAGACTTGTGTGTCCTGAGCTGAGTAATCCCTGGTCCCTGTGTTCACCATCATATCAGGCAGCCTGCTGCCTTGCTTAGCTTGCCAGTGCCTGGAGCCCTTCTCAAAGCCCTGTGCACAGGGCTGTAAAGTGGGAGGGCAGATGTCTGATGTGAGAGGACTGAAATGGAGGCCTCTTACCGGGACAGGGAGCTCATGGATTGTGCTCTTCCTCTTTCCCCAGCACAGCTAATCAGAACATGAAGGCCGGCAAGATGGCTCAGCAGGAAAATTGGCTTGCTGGCAGGCCTGACAACCTGAGTTTGATCCCCCAAACCCCCTTGGTGGAAGGAGAGAACCAATTCCTGCAAGGTGTCCTCTGACTTCCACAAGCAAACACTGTGGCATGTGCATGCGCACACATATGCACATACACACAATAAACATTACAAAAATGGTTTTTTTTTTTTTTTGGTCTTTTTGAGAGAGGGTCTTCCTGTAGCTCCAGCTGGCCTGGCCACTTTGTAGACCAGGCTGGCCTTGAACTCACAGAGCCTGCCTCTGCCTCTGAGTGCTGAGATTAAAAGCATGTGCCACCATGCCCAGCTAACATTACAAAATTAAAAAAAAAAACATATTGAAGTTCCTTTTGTGTGTGTGTGTTGTGTGTGTGTATGTGTGTATGCACATATGTATGTGTGTACTGTGAAGGCCAGAGGCTGACCTTGGGTATTCTACTTCAAGAGCAGTCCATTTGATTTTTTTTAAGATTTAAATTATTTATGTATATTCATATTTATATTTTTGGTTTTTTGAGACAGGGGCTACCTGTAGTCCCAGCTGAACTGGAACTGGCTATGTAGACTAGGCTGGACTCATTCTCACAAAGATCTGTCTGCCCCTGCTTCTCTAGTGCTGGGACTAAAGGTTTGCATCACCACGCTCAGTTTGATTTATTTGATTTTAAATTATGTGTGTGTGTGTGTGTGTGTGTGCGTGTGTGCATGTGTGTGTTTGTGTGTGTATATGCATGTGAGTGCAGTGCCCATCGAGGCTAGATCCCCTGGAGCTGCAGTTACAAGTGGTTGCTAGCTGCCATGTGGGTGCTGGGAACCCAATATGGGTCCTCTACAAGAACAGCTCTCAACCACTGATCCATCTCTTCAACCCCACTCAATTTTTTTCTTTCTTTTTTTCCTTTCTTTTTTGAGACAAGATCTCTCATCGGGACCTAGGGCTCCCCAATTAGGCTAGACTGGTTGGAGAGAGAGCCCCAGGGATTTCCGTCTCTGCCTCCTTAGTGCTGGGATTGCAAGTGTGCATCACTGTGTCTGGCTTTTGATGCGGGTGCTGGGACTTAAACTCAGGTCCTCATGCTTGGACTGCAAACACTTTACTGACTGAGCCATCTCCTCGGCTTCTGCTTCTTAAGATTTTTTTTCTCTTATGTGCGCAGTGGATATTGCCCTTGTGCTTAAGAGCCTACAGGCTCTTGTTGCTGTTCCGAGCAGCATCCTCTACTGAAGTGTAGGCTGGAGGCCATGAGGAACAGCTTCCCCAGCCCTCTCTACCCTCAGCTTCCTCCTCCCAATGTCCAGTGTCCAGTGTCCTCCTGGCCATTCCTCCCACCTCTTGTGTCTCTCACCATCAGCATCCAGCCACCATATCAGTGTCTTCATTGGTTTCCAGGCTTCAGGCAGTCCTCAATGACAAGGACACCAAAGACAAGGACATTTAGGAGCTGGAGATGTGGCTCAGTGGGCACAGCACTTGCCTAGAGTGAATGACTCTGTGGGTTCCATCCCCAGCACCGTATACATTGGGCATAGTGGTGCACACCTATAATCCCAGCACTTGGGAGGTGGAGGCAGGAGGATCAGGAGTTAAAGGCTATTCTTAACTACATAGGGAGTTAGAGGGTAGCCTGGGCTACATGTGTGTACAGATGTACTCTTCTGCTAGTGTGTATGTGGAAGCCAGTGGTCAATAATCTTTCTGTATAGGTAGTCACTTTATTTTTTTTCATTTATCTATCTAGATATCTATATACTTAAGTATGTATCTATGTATGTATGTATCTCTGTACCAATGTATATATGTATGCATCTATGTATCTAGATATCTATGTATCTATATATCCATATATATGTATGTCTGCCTGTCTATCTATCATCTATCATCTATCTATCTATCTATCTATCTATCTATCTATCTATCTATCAATCAATCAGTCAATCATCTATCTACATATCTATGTATCTGTCAAAGACTGGAGAGATGACTCAGTTAAGATCACTAGCCGCTCTTACAAAGGACCCAGGTTCAATTCCTAGCACCTACATGACGAGTTCCTAACTCCAGTTCCAGGGTATCCAATGCCCTCTTTTTTTTTTTTTTTTTTTTTTTTGAGACAGGGTCTCCCTGAAGCTCCAGCTGTCCTGGAACTCACTATGTAGACCAGGCTGGCCTCAAATTCACAGAGATCCACCTGCCTCTGCCTCCCGAGTGCTGGGATTAAAGGCGTGTGCTACCACGCCTGGCTCCAATGCCCTCTTCTGATCTCCACGAGCATTGCACAACATGGGTACACTTACATACATGCAGGAACACTGGTTGTTCTTGCAGAAGACACAGGTTCGAATCCCAGCACTCACATGGCAGCTAACAACTGTCTATAACTCCAGTTCCAGGGGATCCGACAGCCTCTTCTGTCCTCCTCAGGCACTGCATGACATGGGTGCACTTACCTACATGCAGGCAATACACTCATACACATAAAAATAAAAATAAACTATTTTAAAAAATAATAAAATATAAAAGAGTAAAAAATAACTATGTATCTATTTATCTATGTACCCATGCATATATGTATGTATCTATTTATGTATTCATGCATGCATGTAACTATTTGTCTATCTACCTACCTATCTACCTACCTACCTACCTACCTATGTATGTATGTATTTAGTATGTGTATCTATATATGTGTGTGTGGACATCTGAATGTTGTAGGGTGTGTGTGGAGGTCAGAGGACACTTGCCAAGAGTCAGTTCGCTCCTTCCACTATGTGGGTCCCAGGGATTGAACTCAGGTTGTCAGACTTGGTAGCAAGCATCCTTACCTGCTGAGCCATCTTGCTAGCTCTCTACCTTATTTTTTGAGACAGACTCTCTCACTGAACCTGGAGATTACCAATTCAACTAGACTGTCTGGCTAGCAAGCTCCAGGGACCTGCCTGTGAATCTCTAACCTCCCCAGTGCTGGGATTCCTGGCAGCCTCCACACCTGGCTTTTACATAGATGCTGGGGACTGAACTCAGGTCCTTATGTTAGCACCTCAGGCACTTTACCCACTGAATCATCTCAGTCCCATCCCTTGGGCACTTTGGTAGCAGAGAGCAGGATTCCTGTATCCCCTTTAGGGAATGGGGATGAGTGAGTTAAGTCCTTCAGTAAGGATACCCCAGAGGCTGAGCAAGGAGAGGTTGAGTCAGTGCCAGGAAGGTCACCAAGAGCTCTGTCCTGGCCTCTATCCAGCATAGCATGAGAGGACCCAGGTAAGAGAGATATTACCTTGCAGGGAACTTGCAGGGCCTCCGGGCCAGGACCCCACCTACTCCCAGGATCCAAAGCCTCCCTTGAGAGTAAAGACACATTACCGTTTCTTCCTGGGGGTCTCTGATGCACTCCTGCTGTGCTCCCCATGTGGGTCAGGCGCTAACAGACAGTATGAGTAAGGTCTGATGCAAGCAGGGCGAGTAACTGTTATTCATATCGATTCACACATCAAGGCATCAGGCATCACCTTCCTGGGGGCTCCGGGGAGAAGGCTGGGGCTGCAGGGGCGAGGGGAGCTGAGGTGGCAGAGATGAGGCAGCTGAGACTCCACAAAAGTCTCTAGGGCCCCTTCAGTTCCGTGGCTGGAAGAGTGGGTTTGTAGGAATGACTTACAACATGGACAGAAGCTACTGTTGATATTGCAAACAAGGTCACTGAGCCATGTGCTCTGGTGACCTGGGCACCCGACCTTGATCTCTCAAGACCCCACTTGCCCTCCACTCAAAATAGTAAATCAATGTGTGTCCTTGAATTGGTAAATCAAAGCTCTGGAAGCAGCATATTCATATTCATAGCCTCATCGGAAGCAGCGAAAATTGAGAAGTCTGCTTGACATTGTGTGTATGAGCGATAGGGATCAAAGAGCAAGATTCTCTGGTGAGTGAAGGGTGGATCCAAGCTTAGTTCATGCTGGAGAGAATGTCTGAATAAAGGTCTGGGTGAGGCCTGGCTCTGGAGCACAGTTCCCTGTGAGATCTGAAGGAACAAACTCCCAGAGTCGTGGTCCACTCTTGGTTATTAAAACTTAACTTTAAGAGTCAGGCTAATTATTTATTATGTATTATTTATATAATGCAACTGTAATGTGGTTTAGTAACACCACATGGGTTGGCCTGGCATGCGTTTTGCACACCAGGAATCAGACTGGGGCTCGCTTCTGAAATAGTATGTTGGGTGACAGCTTAGGACAGAAGCCTAGAGGCTTGAACCAACCCCCTTCCCTCCACCTCCTTCTCCCTCACTGCTACAAACCCCACTGAACCCAGCCAGCCTGATGGCCTACACCGGTAATCCCAGCCAGTCAGAGGCCTGAGGCAGGAGGATTTTAAGTTCCATGCAAGGCTGAGAACAGGAAGCAGTATGGGCATGGACAGATTTGGCCCAGCCCACCCCACCCTAATGATGACCTTGGATGATGACCTTGGCTACTGGTCTCAATCCCAACCTGTCTATCTCTGTGTGTGTGTGTGTGTGTGTGTGTGTGTGTGTGTGTGTGTGTGTGTGTGTGGTGTTCACCTGTCCACCCCAGGCTTGTGTCCTGGCATCACACACCCCACTGCATGGGAGACCCTGAAGAGCCCTGATGGAGGAAGAACTTTGGCTTCGGCTGTCTTCCTGCTTCAACCCTTCACTGTGCTCAGCACCCAGACACTCCCCAGTGGTCAAGGCTCTGGCTGGCGGCCACTGCCTGTCTGGTCAGAAGGAAACCGAGATGTGAGGATCAGTACACGGAGTCCTCAAGAGTAGAAATTTCACCGGAAAGAAAACAATATGCCAAGGAGAGTCATTCTCCCGGGAGGGCGGGGAACAGACAGGACCTTCCTGCCTCAGCCAGATCAACAGCCCCAAGCTGGGGCAGCCCCAGCTATGCGTTGCCCTCCAGGTGTGTATACAGGAGCCTGAGCTGGAGCACTGGGGTGTCCCCTGCCTTGGCACCATGGGAAGAAGGCCCCCTTGCATCATGTTCTGGCCTTAGAAGGCAAATGAGCCTTTAGTAGAAGAGTTAAAGTCCGTGGGGCTGGTGAGATGGCTAAGAGGGTAAAGGCACTTGCAGCTAAGCCTGACAACCTGAGTTCCATCCCCTAGACCCATGTGGTGGAAGGTGAGAACTGACTCCTGAAAGCTGTCCCCTGACTGCCACATGTGTGCTGTGGCATGCATGCATCTTGCAGATAAAAGATATAAATATAATAAAAAATAGGTAAGGAGGACTGAAAGAACATCTGGTTAAAGAATTTCAGGTGTTGAGATTGGGAAAGCCAGAGCCTCTAATGACCAATCAGCTCCAGAAATCAAAAAATACAGTTCTAGGTTTTAGGGAAATTCATTCATGAGAGGGAGAGGAGGCTAGCCCAGAGTCACTACTGAGGGACTAAAGATGACTCCCATACTCTTCCTCTCTCTCCCTCCCTCCCTCCTTCGTTCCCTCCCCCCACCCTTCTTTGACAGGGTCTAGCCATGAAGCCCAGGCTGGCTTTGAATTCATTAATGTAACTCAGATAAAACTTGAAGGTAGATAGACCTTGAAGTTTTCTTTAAAAAAATTATTTGCTTTTATTTTATGTGTGTGTTTTTTTCTGCATGCATGTAAGTGTACTACATGCATGCAATGCCCATAGAGGCCAGAAGAGGATGTCAGATCCCCTGGAACTAGAGTTATGGATGGTTGTTACCCATCATGTGGGTGCTGGGAAGGGAGCCTGGGTCCTCTGCGAGAGCAGCCTGTGCCCTTAAAGACTGAACCATCTCTCTGGCCATGAGCTCTTCTTGATCCTTCTTCATTCTCCTCAGCGATGGTGTTACAGGATTCCAGGGATTCAAGCTCAGCTCTTTCTTCTTTCAGGGTCCAGACACAGCTTGACTTTAGGAAGGGTATGGAGGAGCAGGAATGAAGAAAATCTCAAAACTAATGTAGCCACAGCTAGAAGTAGCAGAAGAGATGCTTATAAACAGGCTACAGTGTCCCTAGGGTTCCAGCTGGCCACCATGTCCAGCAAGACGGAGAAAGGGGCTGGGGGTGTGGCTCAGTGGTAGAGCCCCTGCCTAACATTAGTGAGGCCTTGGTTTAGATGCATAGATGCCCAGTACTGCAAAGACAGACCAGAGGGATATCCAGAGTCAGAAATCTTGTGTCTGAAGAAGTCTACATTGGTGCTTGGCTCTTTCACTAGTGTTCACACTTTACAAGCTGCATACTTGCTCATTTTTAAGATTTGGGGCCTGTTTGGTTTTTCTTTAGAATTTTAGAAGTTTCCTTTCCCCAACTCATTCAAAAGAATGTTAAAAAATATGTGAAAGAATTGCTTTTTGCCAAACCCTGTTTTATACCTATTATTTCATTGTCATGGGCCTGGAAATGGGTGCGGCTTGATGTCCATTCTACGGCTAAGGGAGTAGATACACGGAGGGGTTGACATCTTTCTGTGACCAAAGCTCTCCGAAGAAGCCACATCTGTCTTGAAGATTCTCTGGGATGACTGGAAGTTGGTGATTGTAGAGAAATGGAATGTTGGAGTTCAAGGGCTAAAATTACCTGGGCTGTCCATAGACCTTTTCATAGCTGCTTATCACCACCAGACTGTATCTGCCCTAACATCTTTGAAACTAGTAGGTAAAAAGTTTGGAATGTATTACTTAGCAGATCACTAGCTTCCACCAACCCCAAAGCTAAGAATGTTATTAGGTAGCAGCCAAGGGGCTGAAGAGATGGCTCAGTGGTTAAGAGTGCTTGCTTTTCTTGTAGAGGACCTGAGTTTGGTTCCTGGCAACCACATCCAGGGACTCACAACTTCCTGTAACTTTAGCTCCAGGGGATCTGATGTCATCTTCTGGTCTCAGGAAGTTTAATCCCAAGTACTGGGATTTCAGGTGTATACCACCGCATCCAGCACCTCTGATGATTGTTGTTGTTTCTCGAGACAGGGTCTCCCTGTAGCCCAAGATGACCTGGAACTCACTATATAGACCAGGCTGGCCTTGAACTCACAGAGATCTGCCTGGCTCTGCCTCCTGAGTGCTGGGACTAAAGGCGTGCACCACCACACCCGGCTACATGTCTAATTTTTAAAAACCATCCAGATTCTCATATAAGAAAAAACATGGAATCTTTGACTTTCTGAGGCTGACTTATTTCAGTTAACATGACGATCTCCAGTTCCATGCATATTCCTGAAAACACATGGACAAATGTAATAAAAATATTAAAAAATATTTTTATTCTTTTTATTTTATGTGTATGTATGTATTGCCTGCATGTAGGTAAGTGCACCCGTGTTGTGCAAAGTAACTTGGGAAGGAAAGGGTTTATTGCATCTTACACTTCCTAGTTACAGTTCACCACTGAGGGAAGCTAGGGCAGGAGCTCAGGGCAGGAACCTGGAGGCAGAAACTGAGACACAGACCTTAGAGGAACACTGCTTACTGGCTTGGTCCTCATGCCTGTGCTCAGCCTGCTTTCTTATACCACACAGGAAAACCTGCCCAGGGATGGCACCACCCACAAAGGGCTGGGCCTTCCCACATCACTCAGCAATCAATAGAATGTCTCATAGACATGCCCACAGGCCAGTTCAATAGAGGAATGCCTGGCAAAAAATATTTTTAAAATTTAAAAATAAACCAAAGCATGTGTGTGGAAGTCAGAGTACAACTTGTAGAGTTGGTTCTGTCTTTTCACCATGTGGGTGAGTCCTGTGGATCAAATTTAGGTCATTAGGGTTGGCGGCAAGCACCTTTACTTATTAAGCCTTGTAGCCTGTCAGGACAACCTTTGTTCCTAGGGCCCCTGGCAAAAAATATTTTTAAAATTTAAAAATAAACCAAAGCATGTGTGTGGAAGTCAGAGTACAACTTGTAGAGTTGGTTCTGTCTTTTCACCATGTGGGTGAGTCCTGTGGATCAAATTTAGGTCATTAGGGTTGGCGGCAAGCACCTTTACTTATTAAGCCTTGTAGCCTGTCAGGACAACCTTTGTTCCTAGGGCCATGGTCATTCATATTAGAATCAGAAAAAAGTATCTCTTCTTGGCTTTGGAGCAAGAGTATTATTTTGCATTGATGTTGCTTGGGTCATGTACCTACTCAGCCCTATCTTGTTTCTTGTTTCTCAGGGTCTCTCTGTTCCCCTGGCCACCCTCCCACAATCTTGTCCTTTGAATTCATAACTCAAAATAATCCCAGACCCTTCCAGAATTACTGCATTAATTCTCCCCCTGCCCCCAAATCTGTTACACTGAAGGACTGATTCCAATGTGGGCCTCAGCATTACTCAGCTTAAAAAAAAATTTGTTTTTTTTATTTACTTATTTATTTAGTGTGCCTGTTTAGGGGAGGGTCGAGTTTCCACGGCACGTGTCTGCAGGTCAGGGACTATTTGTGGCTTTCCACCAGATGAGCCCCAGGAATTGAACATGGGTTGTCAAGCTCTAGGGCAAGTGCCTTTACCTCCTGAACCATCTTGCTGGGTTCCATATTCAGCTTTTAAATTGTATCATTCTGTGCCTTGGTCCACTGGTCTCCAACCTCCAAAGCAAACTGTATGTCCAGAAGTCTGTGTGCTTGTGTGTGTGTGTGTGTGTGTGTGTGTCTTTTGCACGTGTGTGTATGGGGTGCAAGCTCCTGTATGTGGGGGCCAGAGGAGAGCGTTGGATGTTTCCCCTATTCCTTACTCCTCTGAGCCGGGATCTCTCACTGATCCTGGAGTTTGTTGATTAGGCTGGCCTGGCTGGCCAGGGAGCTCCTAGGATCTGCCTTTCTCTGCCTCCCAAGTGCTGGGATGAAAAGCCACCAGGCTGGCTTTTTAGGTGTGTCTTGAGGATCAAACTCAGGTGTTCATTCTTGTATAGCAAGCATATAGACTGAGCCATCTCCCCAGGCCCCTCCAGGGAGCTTCCAAACTTCTTGAGACCCTGGACACACACCTCCCATGATTCCAATCAGAGACCTGAGGTACTGATATTTTGATATTTTTTTCCCTTCTCATTAGCTGTCCCAGTGCCTCTAGGATTGAGGTGACAAAAAGTTGTGTAGAATACCAGATCCCTGCTGCCCTGAGTCAGGTGTTGACGTCAGAGTCCTCTGTCATTCTGGAGGCCCCAGGCTGGGTTCAGTACATGCCTCAAGCGACTGGAAAGAATTATTAATGAAGGTCTTTATCATGATTTCAAAAATGAGTTTTTCCTCTGCAGGGACCCAGAAAAAATGGAGGGACTTTGGCTTCTGTAAAGGGAAAAGACAGACATTTATATTTATTGTTTATGATTTTATTTTTTAAATTGTTCATCTTTTTTTATTAATTTTTTATTAATTTTTTTGTATTTTCTGTATATGAGTGTTTTGTCTGCATGGATGTAAGTGCATTTGTGTTGTGTAATGTCCATGGAGGCCAGAAAAGGCCGTCGGATCACCTAGGAATGGAGCTACAAGTGATTGTTAGCTGCCACGTGGGTGCTGGGAACTGAACCTGGGTCCTTTACAAGAGCAGCCAGTGCTCTTAACCGCTGAGCCGCCTCTCCAGCCCTGTAAGTAAAATGCCTTCCATCATATGCATTCTGGGGAATTGAACTCAGACTGTTAGGGTTAGTAGCGGGAGCTTTTACCCACTGAGCAGTCTTGCCAGCCCTCTATTTTATTTTCTCTTTAAATGACTTATTTATTTTTATTTGTAAAGGTGTTTTGATTGCCTGATACTTACTGATATGTGTGTAGTGCCCTTGAAAGTAGAAGAGGGAGACAGAGCCTGCCATGTGGGTACTGGAAATCGCACCCAGATCCCCTAGAAAAACAGCAAGTACTCTTAACCACTGAGCCACTTCTCTGGCCCCCGTATTTTATTTTATTTTATTATTATTTGATTGATTGCTGGAGACAGGTTCTCACTATGTAGCCCTGGATGGCTGGAACTCACTCATGTACACCAGACTGGCCTTGAACTTGTAGAGATCTACCTGCTTCTGCCTCCCAAGTGCTAGGATCAAAGGCATGTGCCACCATGCTGGGCTTGTTTTTTTTATTTAAAAAACTCTCTCTCTCTCTCTCTCTCTCTCTCTCTCTCTCTCTCTGTTTTGTTCATGTCTGTGTGGTGTTCATGCCTGTGTGTTCATGTGTGTGGAAGCTGGGGATTGATTTTTGATGTTTTCCTCTGTCACGCTTCACCTTACACAGGGTCTCTCAGTCAAACTCAAACTCAGAGTTCACACATTCAGCTAGACTCACTAGCCAGCTTGCTCCAGAGACCTACTCTTTGCCTCTTGAACTTTGGGGGTTACAGCCCATGCCAACCCAGCACTTTCTGTGGGTGCTAGGGATCCAGACTCTGATCCTCACACTTACTGGCTGAGCTATCTCCCCAACCCTCCACCTTATTTTTTTATTTTTCCCCACCTTATTTTTTTTGACACAGGATCTCTCACCAAACCTGGTGTTCACTGGTTTGGCTTGGTTGACCAGCAAGCCTAGGAGTCTCCCGTGTTCGCCTCCCTTTGGTTGGGATGGTAGGCACATGCCACAGTACCTGGTTTTAATGTTGGTGCCGGGAATTGAACTCAGGTCCTCATGCTTGTGTGGCAAGCACTGTATTGACAGTTCTCCAGCCCCCAAACAGGGATTTATAAAGAGAAACAATTTCCACAGATTTCTATGCCAGATCCCTCTTGAATGAAATGGGGATTTCTGGGGCTTGGGGCAAGTGAGAAAAAGTCCAGAGACTTGACCTATGGCTGGGAAGAGATTAGGGCAAAGACGAGGAGAAATTGAATAGAGAAGCTTGGAAACCCGTGAAGAGCCCCGCTTGGGCACACCCCTAGGGAGGAACCTCCCTGTTCCCTGCCTGTCACCCACCTGTCCAGACGTGCTGTGTGAGTCAGCTCTGGTGCCAGGTGCTCTCTTCCTTGCAGCTCTGGGGCAGCCGATGAGGCCCCCATTATTCACAGCCTGAACCAGGGCTCCCAGGGTGCAGCCCAACCGGCCAGCTCACTGTTCCCCTGTGGCTGGTTCCAGATCCAGACAGCCTGGGGTATGTGTGTGCAGGTCAGCAGAAGTCCAGGGCCCTGCAAGCAGATCCCTCAGCACTGCATTAGCTAACCTCCTGGAGGGATTAGGCTGTCCCAGACAACAGAGGGACATAGGGCCTAGCTAGCTCCTTCAGAGGGGTCCCCAGTGGGATTTGGAAGAGGGACTCTGAGGGCTGGAGAGATGAGATTAAGAGGGCTTGCTGCTCAGGCATGTGACCCCAAGTTCAGATCCCAGTAGCCAGAGCCAGGCACGGTGGCACAAGCTTTTAATTCCAGCACTTGGGAAACAGAGGCAGGTGGATCTCTGTGAGTTCCAGGCCAGCCTGGTCTACATAGTGAGCTCCAGGCTAGCTGGAGCTACAAGGAGATCCTGTGTCAAACACAAAAAACAACCCTCCCCCACAAAACCCAGCACCCACACTAGGCAGTTCATAACCACCTGTAACTCCAACTGTAAGGAATCTGACTCTCTCTTCTGGCTCTGAGGGCACAGCACACACATGGTGTGCTGTGTGCTCACATACACACAGACACATGCACATAAATAAAACAAATCTTTAAAAAAATAAGGTATCTATACATTATTAGTATACATTCATTGTGTCAAATGAATCAAGGTAAGGAATTTCCTTATATAGTCCAGAATGACCTTGAACTCACAATTCTCCTGCCTCAGTCTCCCAAGTGCTGGGATCACAGGTATGTACCACCACACTTAGTTTTTTGTTTGTTTGTTTGTTTGCTGTTTTTGTTTTTGAGACAGGTTCTCATGTAGCCTAAGCTGGCCTCAAATTCACTATGTAGCTGAGATTGACCTTGAACTCCTGATCCTCTTGCCTCTACCTCCCAAGTGCTGGGATAACAGGTGTGCTCCATGACTAGTTTATGTATTGTTGTGGATGAACCCAGGGCTTTGTGCATGCTAGGTGAGCACTCTACCAGCTGAGCCACATACTCATCTCCACATCTTGTTTTATGTGTATTGTATGTGTGGGTGGGCATGCAAGTTTGTGTGTGTGCTCACATGTGTATGTGTGTGTGTGTGTGTGTATCTGTGTTGTGTATGTGTGTGGAGGCCAGAGGTTGACACTGAGTATCTTCTTCTTACCTTATTTTTTCAGACAGAATATTTAACTGAACTTAGAACTCATCATTTTGGTTAGACTGACTGGCCAGCAAGCCCCTGAAACCCCTGGGATCCACCCATCTCTGTGCCTCAAGAACTGAGGTTACAAGCATGCACCACTGGCTTTTTTTCTTTTTTCTTTTGGTTGGTCTTTTTGAGACAGGGTCTCCCTGTAGCCACAGCTGACCTGGATTCACTATGGAGATCAGGCTGGCCTTGAACTCACAGAGATCTGCCTGCCTCTGCCTCCCAAGTGCTGGGATTAAAGGTGTGCACCATCACGTCCGGCACACCACTGGCTTTTATGTGGATGCTTGGCATCCAAACTCAGGCCCCCAAGCTCGCATAGCAAGGGCTTTACTCACTGAGCCATCTCCCCAGCCCCTTGGTTGTTTTTTTTTTTAAAATAATAATAGGATTCATTATGGCATTTTCATATATGTGTATCATGTTCTTGGGTTAAAAATTGCTATTTCTCTTTATTTTCCTCCTCAGGACACAAACTAGAGACACCTGGGAAGAGGGAACCTCAATTAAGAAATTTCCTCCATCTGATTGGCCTACGGCCAGGTCTGTGAGGAATTTTCTTAATTGTTAATCGATGTAGAAGGGCCTATCCCCAGGCAGATGGGCCTGGGCTGTATAAGAAAGGTAGCTGAGCAAGGCAGGGGAAGCAAGCCTGTAAGCAGTGTTCCTCCATGGTCTCTGCTCCAATTCCTGTTTCCTGCTTCAGTTCCTGCCCTGGCTTCCCTTGATGATGGACTGTAACCTATAAGGTGAAATAAACCATTTCCTCGCCAAGTTGTTTTTGATCAGTGTTTTGTCCATCAATAGAACACGAAGTAGGACATAGGGTCTCACTCTGTAGCCCACACTGATCTTGAACTCATGATCAGCACACCCTCCTCCCTCAGTCTCCTGAGTGCTGAGATCACAGGAGTGTGCCACAGCATATGGTTCCATTTTTCTTTTTCTTTATTACATTCATTTATACATTGTGTTGGGGAGGGGCACATGTGTGCCATGTCAAAGGACAACTTGTGGGAGTCAGTTCTCTCCTTCCACCATGTGGTTCCCAGGAATTGAACACAGGTTGGCAGGCTTGGTGGCAAGCACCATTACCCCCTGAGCCATCTCCCCATCCCTTTTCTTCATGGTTTTATAAAAGCCCATTATGTAGATACACTAGGAGTTCTGCTGTAGACTAGAACCCTCGGAAACCCTGCACTTTTGTATTGCAATCTTCTCCTACCTCTGAACTGAAACTCTCAGAGCTGACCTCAGGGGACTTTAGTGTCCAGTCATTATTCTCTCAGGAAATGGCGTGCCAAACTTTGTTTTGCTCTTGTCTAGCTTTGGAGGTGGCTCACTTACTCAGGGAAATGAGTGTGGAGACGGGAGGCAGGGGCTGAACCCAGTTGTGGGAAAGCCCCGGTTGTGGGAAATCCCAGGTATCCTTTCTGAGAATCCCAAGGGGCTTGCGGGTGAAGGGTTATGTTGTCTAGAACACTCTACTGCCTTTCTGGGTTGATTCAGGGTCATGGTCAGCAGCCTCACAGCAGGTGGAAGGTGGTAGGGATGGCCCTGCTGGGCTGTACAGAGTGCCCTGTTTCCTTCTGACAGGGCTTTCCTGCCCTGTACACTGTGAGTTCTACTAACTGTATGGAGGGGTGTGTGTGTGTGTGTGTGTGTGTGTGTGTGTGTGTGTGTATGTGTGTGTGTGTGTGGTGGGCAGCTTCTGGTGTTGTGTGTGTGGGGGTGTGTGTGTGTGTGTGTGTGTGTGTGTGTGTGTGTGTGTATGTGTGTGTGTGTGTGTGTGTGATGAGCAGCTTCTGGTGCTATGGTTTTTGTTTGTTTTGATGAGACAGGAGCTGACTATGTAGCCCAAGTTGGCCTCTAACTCACAATCCTCCTTCCTCAGCCTCCCAAGTGCTGGAATTACAGGTGTGTGTCATGTTCATTGTAGGGCATCTCTTAAACGTGCTGTTTCTTCTAAAATATTATTTTGTGATACTGTTTTGTTTTTGTTTTCTTTTAGAGACAGGGTCTCACTATGTAGCCCAGGTTGGCCTAGAAGATACAGATATCCACCTTGAGAGTGCTGGGGATTAAAGACATGAGCCACCACATCCAGTAGTACTGGGAATTGAACCTAGGACCTTTTGCCTGCTAGACAAGCATCCTACCACTGAGTCATACCCCAACCCAATGCTGACAAACCCAGTGCATGAACTTGGGACAATCTAATTAGAATGGGTGAAGAATCCACAAGCCAAGAAAACATCCATGAGGCAGAGCCACCTCCATCTGACCCATTTGTCCCTTTACCATCTATACGGTCTGATTTCAATTCTCTCATCCATCTCTTGCAGTTAGGCAGCATCACTTCCTCCCTTCCAATTTTAACACTGTGGGGGGGGGTCCTCTTAGCTCTTTCTCCTACACACAGACACACAGAGACATAGACACACAGAGATGCAGAGACACGGAAAGAGACATGCACAAACACAGAGATACAGAAAGAGACGCACACAAACACAGAGACACAGACACACAGTCATAGACACATAGAGACACAGAGACACACACAAGCACAGAGACACACAGACACACAGAGACATACAAACACACACACACATAACTGCTAGAATGTTCTCCTTTTTCTCTGTAAATCTGTTGTCAGTGGCTTTGACTTTAGAGGTCACTGAGCTTCCACTGTTTCCAAAGTTACCAGCCTTAGCTGTCCCTCCTTGGAGCTTAGACACTTTTATGCATGTGTATATGTTCATGTATGTGTAACTGTATATGTGTGTGCACGTGTGTGTATGTGTATGTGTAGGCGAGAAATGGACACAGGGTGTCTTCTTCAATCTCTCTCCACCTAATGAGTGTATTGCCTGCAGGTATGTAAGTGCACCCATGTTGTGCAGTGCCCATGGAGGTCAGAAAAGGGCGTCAATCCCCTGGAACTGGAGTTAAGGACAGTTGTTAGCAGCCATGTGGGTGCTGGTAATCAAACCTGGGTCCTCTGCAAGAACAGTCAGTGTCCTTAACAACTGAGTCATCTCTAGCCTCTTCATCTTAGTTTTGAGACAAGGTCTCTCGCTGGACCAAGACCCCATGGGTTCCACTAGATTGGTGGCCAGTGAGCCTCAGGGATCCTCCTGTCTCTGCCTCCCCAGTGCTGGAATTTCAGGCATACCCTGGCACGCCTGACTCCTTTTTACTGGGGTCCTGGGGAATCAAAGTCAGGTCTCATACTTGCATAGCAAGCTCTTTACCAACTGAGCCGTCTCCCCAGTTCAGAGTTTCACTGCATAGCCCAGGCTGACCTCAAACTCCAGCTTCTCCTGCCAACAGTTTCCTGAGTGCTGGAATTCCAGGCCTGCACCCCCACCCCCATGTGTGGCTGATTGGATATTGCTTTCTTCAGACCTCCTCCACCCTTCCTTCAATGCTGGTTTGTTTTTTGACTGTATCATGTCTGATCCTTTTATTTTTTCCACTGGATTTTAAACCACAGTAGAGGAGACTTGGGTCTACAGGGTTCGCCTATGCCCTGCCATCCTCTGCTAGGAGAGCTAACTACCTGTGAATTGGCATCACCTTCAGGGAATTCAATTTGGAAGAAACCCAGTTTAGCTGAGGCTATCAGTCGTTGGTGGAAATTACCTAGGAGACTGGCAGTCTATGAGTATCTAACCTGGGGAGAACCTAGGAGAGGCAAATAAGGCTGTGGCTATGCCACACAGAGTCCAATGCATCATCATCCTCCATCTGAGGAGAAATGCTGAGGTGACAGGATCCAGGGAGACAAAATCAGGCCCTGGGACTCTGGACTGTGCAGTGCAGGAGACTTGATGACCTACCCAGCAGATATCAGTTGCTAGACCAAGGGTTAGATGTGCTTGCTGTCCTTGTAAGTTTTAAAAGAAATGCATATGTAAGCAGGCGGGGTGGCACATGCCTTTAATCTCGGCACTTGGAAGGCAGAGACAGGTGGATCTCTGTGAGATCAAGGCCCATCTGGTCTATATAGTAAGTTCCAGGCCAGCTGGGGCTACAGGGAGACCCTGCTTCAAAAAACAACAAAAAATTATGTATATGTATGCCTGTGTGAGTTTATTTGTGCCATATGTATGCAGGAGCACTTGGAGGCCAGAAGAGGGTGTCAGAGCCCCTGGAACAAGAGTTATAGATGGTTGTTAGCTGCCATGTAGGTGCTGAGAATCAAATCTTGGTCCTCTGCAAGAGTAGCCAGTACTCTTAACCACTGAGTCATCTCTTTAGGGTTTGATTTCTCTCTTTTTCTTTTTTCTTTTTTTTTTTTTTTTGGTGACAGAATCTCAGACTGGCCTTGAACTCTCTATATAGCTGCTGAGGGCAACCTTGAATTTTGGGGGTTTTTCTTTTTGTTGTTTTGTTTTTTTTTTGAGAAAGGGTCTCTCTGTAGCCCAACTGGTCTGGAACTCCCTATGTAGATGAGGCTAGCCTCAATCTCACAGAGATCTGCCTGCCTCTGCCTCTGCCTCTGTCTCCTGAGCACTGTGTACTACCATGCTGGGTTTCTGTGGTGCTAGGAGGGCTGGAACTCAGGAGGGCTTCATGCATGCTAGGCAAGCACTCTACCAACTGAGCTACATCCCCAGCCTGTTTTGATATTTGTGTGTGTGTGTGTGTGTCTGTGTGTGTGTTATATGCATGCATGCAGGTGTGGCAGTCAGAGGTTGCCTTCAGTAGTCTTCCTCTATCTTTCTCCATCTTATTTATTTAAAAATTTAAAAAAATTATGTATATGAGTGCTATGTGTTCATGTATATGTGTACGATATGCATGCAATACCCATGGAGGCCAGAAGAGGGCCCTGGTGGAACTGGGCCACCATATGGGTTCTGAGAACTGAACCATGTCCTCTGCAAAAGAGTCAGTGCTCTTTAACTGCTGATCTATCTCTCCAGCCCCTCCACCCTATTTTTTTAGACAAAGTCTCTCAATGAAGCTGGAGTTCACTATTTTTGCTAGACTAGCTACCCAGTAAGCTCCCCTTCCCCCATCCTCCTGTTCTCCTTCTACCCTGCCCCCATGCACTGGGGTTACAGGCACATGCCACCAAGCCCAGCTTTTACATGGGTGCTGAGGATCTGAACTCAGGTCCTCATGCTTATGCAGCAAGCACTTTACTGTCTGAACCATCCCCCTACTCCTGTGTTAACATTCTTTCTTTCTTTTGTTTTGATTTTTGACACAGGGTCTCCCTGTAGCCCCAGCTCACCTGGAACTTACTATGTAGATCATGTTGGCCTCAAACTCACAAAGCTCCACCTGCCTCTGCCTCCCAAATACTGGGATTAAAGGTATGCACCACCAGGTCTGGCCCCAACATTCTTTCTTTAAAAAAATTTTTATTTTTATTGTCTGTGTGAATGTGAGTGTGGGTATGTGTGTGCTTGTGCCATGCATGCATGTGGAAGTCAGAGGATATCTTTGGGGCTTTCTACTGTGGGTTCCAGGGATTGAACTCAGGTCCTCAGATTTTCAGGGCAAACTCCCTTACCTGCTGAGCCATCTTGTCTGCCTCTGTGTTAACATTCTTAATCTATTTATCCCTGGAGTCTTATGGTCTATCTAACTGTATTCATTTGGTACATGTCAAGTTCAGAAAGGTTAAAAAACCCTGCAGAGGCCACTTAGTAAGTGTGGAGGTAGAATTCAGGATAGCTATCTTCTCCTCTCTCTGACCACCTTCCTTGGGGAAGAGAAGTATCATTAGTTACTTTTCTCATAAAAAATACCTGATAAAAACAACTTAAAGGAGAGATTTATTTAAATGTTTAAATTTATTTACTTTTAATTTTTTGTATATGAGCAGATTGCCTGCATGTACGTAAATACACCATGTGCATGCAATACATGCAGAGACCAGAAGAGGGCATTGGATCCCCTGGAACTGGAGTTCCACAGACAGTTGTTAGCGGCCATGTGGGTCCTGGGATTTGAACCTGGGTCCTCTGCAAGAGCAGCCAGTACTCTTAACCACTGAGCCATCTCTCCAGCCCTGAGAGATTAATTCTGTCACCGGGTTTTAGAGATATTTCAGTCTATCACGGTGGGGAAGGCATGTGGTGGAGGGTCCTGACACCATAAGAGATTGGGAAGTAGAACCAGAAGTAGAAGGGAAGTAATTACCTATTTCCTCCAGCTAGACCTCACCTCTTAAAGGGCCCACAGCCTCCTGAAATTGTGCCACCGTTTGGGGAACATGCATTTAAAATGTGAGCCTCTCGGGGGATATTTCATATTTAAATCATAAATGGGGGGCTGGAGAGATGGATGGTGGTTGAAAGCATTTGCTGCTCTTGAGGAGGACCAGAGTTCAGTTCCCAGCACCCATATGGCAGCTAACAACTAAGTGTTAACTCCATCTCCAGGTGATCTGATGCCCTCTCCTGGCCTCTGAGGACATTGCACTCACATCATATCACATATCACACACACACACACACACACACACACACACACACATACACACATACCACAGAAACAGAAACAGAAACAGAAATAGAAATAGAAATAGATATAGAAATAGAAAAGCCCTAAAAAGAAAGAGGATCCAAGAGGAGGAGGATTATATTAGTCACTTTTTTGTTGCTATGATAGAATTCCCTGCAATGTAAATTAGAGAACAAAGGGTTTATTTTGGCTCCCAGTTCCAGAGAAATACAATCCATCATTGTGAGAAATGTTTGGCAGGAAGAGTGTGAGGCTAGCCAGTCACATTTCACAGGAAGCAGACGTTGGGGTCAGGCTCTAAAACCTGAACAACCATCCGTAATGACATACTTCCTTCAGCAAGGGTCCACCCCCAGAAGATTCCATGACCTCTCCAAACAGTGCCAATAAGAAGTATTCAAATATAGTTGGGCATGATAGCACACACCTTTAATCCTAGTACTCAGGTAGATCTCTGTGAGGTTGAGTCCAGCCTGTTCTACATAGCCAAGTGCCAGGCCAGCTGGAGCTACAGGGAGAGCCTGTCTCCAAACAACATCGACATCAAAAACAAATAAGTGATCAAATCTATGAGCCTATAGGGGACATTTTTCATTCAAACCACCACAAAGATGTATCTTCTATATCACGACAGACACCTATGGATAGGGGTATGGTGTAGTGGTTAATATTTTCAATTTGGTAAAATCTAGAATCTCCTAGGAGACGATCTTCTGGGCATGCCTGTGAGGGATTATCTAGATTAGGTAACTGAAGTGAGAAGGCCCACCTTACCTGTGAATGGCATCATCCCATGGGCCAGGGTCCTAGACTGAATAAAAGGAGAAAGTGGCCTGGCACTTGCTATGTAGAACAGGCTGAACTAAGCACCAGCATTCATCTCTCTCTGCTTCCTGACTGTGGATGACATGTGACCAGCTGCCTTGCTCTTCTGCCACCATGCCATCCCACCATGATGGCCTGTGTCCTCAAACTGTGAGCCAGAATAAACCTTCCTTCCTTGTTTTTCTCTGGTATTTTGTCACAGCAACAAGAAAAGTCTACAATATAAGTAAACAGGGTCAGAAGATATTTATGGAGGGGCCCTATGCCTTGTCCACACCCAGCATTCAGCCTTGGTGGCCAGACCTCAGCTGAGGATTAAGTAGCAGGAAATGAGTTTTAGGGGGGAAATTCCAGTCTTGAGTCTTTGAAGAGGAGATCTGGCATGGTGCCCTGCCTGGGAACACCCTGACAGACCAGAAAGATACACTCCTTGTCATACTTCCATTTCTGTTGCTATGATAAAATATACTGACAAAAAGCAACTTAGGGGAGAAAGTTTATTTTACCTCATAATTCCAGGTTCAGTCCGTTGTTGTAAAGAAGTCAAGGCTCCAGGAACTTAAAACAGCAAGTCACCTCACATCCACAGTCAAGAACAGAGAGATGAATGCCCATGTAGTACTCAACGAGCTTTCTCTACACATATACAGCCCAGGACCCAGACCCAGGAAATGCTGCCGCCAACAGTGAGCTGGGTCTTTTCCTACTTCAGTTAACACAATAAATACAACCCCCCACAGACATTGTTACAGGAAAATCTGATCTAGACAATCCCTTGTTGACTTTCTTCCCATGTAATTCTAGATTGTGTCAAGTTGACAATTAAAACAAAACCATCATGTCCCTTTTCCCATCTAGACATTGTTATGAGGATGCTCTGCCCCAGCCACATGTGGAATCCCATGAGTGAGATTCCAGGGTGCTTTCTCTAGCACCTGGACACAGGTTCTCCTTTGATGAAGTCTCACAGCTCTGTGCCTCCCTGATCATAGATTGTGTATCCTCAAGTGTCTATCCTTCCTTATCAGCTGAGGTTCTTGGCTTTCCTATTTTTTACCTAAAGATCACATAGGAACAAGTAACTGTGCAGAGGCCAAGGTCCACGTGATTAAGTGAAATCAACTTTCCCCATGTCAGGACTACACATGAATATACACCTCACGTCATCTAACTGGTCAATATTTTCCTTTCCTCCCTTTTTTAAACAGTTGAGAATAGATTTTTTAAGGAAATATTTTTATTTATTTATTTATTTATTTATTTATTTATTTATTTATTTATGTGTGCTTTGCCTGCATGTATGTAATTTCATCCACATCCTTCAGTGCCTGCAGAGGACAGAGGAGGGTATCAGAGCCTATAGACCTGGAGTTGTGGACAATTGGTAGCCACCATGTGGGTGGTTCGAATTGAACCTGGGTCCTTTGCAAGAGCAGTGCTCTTAACTGCTGAGTCATCTCTCCAGCGCCCCATCTTTCAGACCCCACTCCTGTCTGCACCCTCCCACTGTCCCTTTTTTATAACCATGATTTATTGAAGGAACCAGTACAATGATTTCCAAATAATGTCAAACTCTAATTTGTCTAATTGCTTAGACAAATGTATTATCTTTTGTTTTCGGATTCCCCTGGAACTGGAGTTAAGGACGGTTGTAGCTGCCATGTAGGTGCTGGGAATTGAACCCAGGTCCTCTGCACAAGCAGTCAGTGCTCTTAACTGCTGAGCCATCTCTCCAGCCCCATGTGTTTTATTTTTATTGTATGTGTTTTCCCTGCATGTATGTAAGTGCACATACATGAAATGCCCACAGAGTCCAGAAGAGGGTGTTAGATCCTCTGGAACTGGAGTTGGATGGTTGATAGCCACCATACAGGTACAGGGAACTAACTTCAGTCCTCTGTAAGTGCAGCTAGTGCTCTTAACTGTGGAGCTATCTCTGTAACCCCTATATTTTATCTATTTATTTCCTGTGTAGGGGGCATGTGTGAAGGTCAGAGGACAACTTTTGGGATTATGTTCCCTCCTTCTACCACATGAGTCTGGGGGATTGAACTCAGGCCCTCAGGTCTTGCAGAAAACACCTTACTGGTTGAGCCATCTGATTGGCTCAGAAATGATATTAGATGAAGTCATAAGGGTGGGGTTTATGGTGGGGCTGTTGGTTTTCAAAGCAGGGAGAAGAGGAAGAAGAGGAGGAGAGGGGAGGGGGAGGAGGAAAGAACTGATCTGATACAGGCTACTCTTTCTCAGCACAGGATGTCCACTGCCATGTTACCATGGTCCTTATGTGATGCTGTACCATGATCAAATATTGGCACCATGTCTTTAGGCTTCTTAGCCTTCCAAACTGTGAGCTAAACAAGCTCATTCATTTATTGTTGTTCTTTATATTGAGTCAGGGCCTCACAATGTAATCCAGGTTGGACTCACTGTGATCCTCTGGCCTCAGCCTCCTAAATGCTGAGAATACAGGTATGAGTCACCATACCCAACCAAACCCATTATTTATAAATGGCCAGTCTGAAGCATTTTGTTATAATAACAGAAAACAAGTAGTTTCATGATTTTTCCCCCATGGGGAGACATAAATGGTTATTTATCATATATATATATATATATATATATAATTTGGTAGACTCAATCAACAGACCAAAGAGAACTTGATGAACTAATGAGTTTATTGGAGTCACAGGAGCATGGGTGACTCATAGGTAACTATTAGGAAGTCCCCTAAGAGATTTACAGACAGCTACACCATGGAGAAGTCCCACCCTCATCTATTATCTGCCACTTACAGAGAGAGAGGTGATTGCAATTTCCAGAACGGGAGGGACCTCTTCTTACAGGCTCCTTATAACCACTCTGCTTTAAGATGGTAAAAGTCAGAGGCTGGAGGGATGGCTCAATGGTTAAAAGCACTGGATGCTCTTGCAGAGGACCTGGGTTCAGTTCCCAGCATCCACATGGCAGCTAACAACCATCCATAACTCTAGTTCCAAAGGATCTGCCACCCTCTCCTGGCCTCATCCAGCATTGCATGCACATGATGCACTTACATACATACAAGCAAAACACTCATACAAATAAAATAAAAAGAAATAATTTTTTAAAAAATGGTAAAAATAATGTTCAACACAGAGGAAATAACCGTGCTACACAGATCAATACAGATACAGACAGGAAAGCTGGAAAATGAGGCAGAAGGAGTGTGGGTATGTGTTCAAACTAGACTGAGGGTCCTGGACCCAAGGGTCTCCTTGCCCTTGATCTCCAGAACTGGGACACGGCTGGGTGTGGCAGCACACATCTTTAAATCCAGCATTCAGGAAACATAGGCAGGCAAATCTCTGTGAGATTGTGGCCAGTCTGATCTACATAGTGAGTTCTAGGCTAGCTGGGCCTACAGGGAGACCCTGTCTCAAAAAACCAAACCAAACCAAAACCCCACACCAACTCTAAGATACCATGTCCTCTTGAGTCTGGAAGTGGAGGGTGGGGAGCTCCAGCTCTGAAAGGCAGCTTGAAGGCAAACCCCCTTTCACTCATTATCTGCCAACTTTGCCTCCGCCCCAGAACTCTACCGACTCCTGTTTCTCCCCAACTGAAGAGAAGACAGAAATATTGAAGGAAGCAGGCTGGGGTCCCATGTGTGTTTAATAGAAAGGGAGAGAGAGCGGATGAACTGGGGATGTAGGTGCTGCTCCTCCTCTTCCTCTTTCTTTTCTTGAGATTGGGTCTCATGATGTACACCAAGATGGCCCCAAACTGGGATTAAAAGCATATGCCATTATGCCTGGCTGCTGTGTGATTTCTTGGGACAGCCTCCAGTACAGTCCCCTCTTGTCAGTGTGTGGTGACGGTTGGCCTTGGTAGGCCCTGGAGAGCTTTGGCCTCTGCCTGGCTCATGTGGTCCTGCATGTGTTATGTGATCCCTGTGCTCTCACTATTCCCAGCTTGAAATAGGCATGACAGTAAGCCCTCCCCTTCCTGTAGAACTGCGAAGGATGAAAGGAGAGAATTTGGGGAGCACACACAATGGGTAGAAAGGGGCCTGGCTCAGAGTACTGTTCACAGATGCCATTTGTCTGTCCATCGATCCCTCCATCCATCATCCATCCATCCATCCATCCATCCATCCATCCATCCATCCATCCATCCCGTGTCTTCTATAGCTCAGGAACTGTTGTTTGTTTTGAGACAGGGTCTCACTATACAGCCCTTGCTGTCCTGGAACTTGCTATATAAACCAGGATGGCCTCAAACTCACAGAGATCCACCTGCCTCTGTCTTCCAAGTACTGGAATTAAAGGTATAGATTACCACACCTGCCCACCATTATTTTGTTGATTTTTAATTTTTTAATTATTACTTAAAATTATTATTACGTGTACACATACATGATGTGTGTGGGTGGCGTCCATGCCACTGCATGCATATGGAGGTCAGAGGACAACTTTGTGGAGTTGGTTCTCTCCTTCCACATTTATGTGGGTTTAGGGAATCAAACTCACGTTGCTAGACTTGTATGACAAGCGCCTTTACTTACTGAGCCATCTCACTGGCATCTATTATTATATTGTGGTCTGTGTGTGTGGTGTGGTATGTGTGTGTATGGTGTATACATGTGTGTGCAGATGCATGCCAAAGGGGGATGTCAGGTGTCCTACTCTCTCACTCTCTGCCTTGTTCCCTTGTGACAGTGTCTCACACCAAACCTGAAGCCAGGCTGGTGGCCAGGAAACCCCAGGGATCCTCCTGTCTCTGCCCCTCACAGCACTGGGGTTATAGGCTTCTGTGGGCCATGCCTGTCTTTTTACCTGAGCGTTGGGGATTTAAACTCAAGTCCTTATGCTTATATAGCAAGTGCTCTAAGCCATTGTGCCATCATCCTAGTCCCTCAGGCACTATTCTAAGGACTTATATTTTCATGAACAAAAAAGCTCCTAGCTAGTGTGATCGCACCTCTCTGTAATCCCAAAATTCAGGAGTCAGAGGCAGAAGGAGCTTGAGTTTGATGCCAACCCTGGCTGCATAGCAAGACCCTGTCTCAAAAAGCCCCAAACAAGTCAGGTGAGGTGGCTCATGCCTGTAATCCCAATACTTGGAAGACAGAGGCAGGAGGATTGCTACAAGTTTGAAGCCATCCTGGGTTACATAAGGAGTTACAGGCCATCCTGGGCTAGAGTGAAAACCAACTTCAAAAAAAGAAAAAGAAAAAGAAAAAAACAAAATAGGGCTAGGGACGTGATTCAGTTGGTAGAGTGCTTGCCTAGCACGAATGAGGCCCTGACTTTGATACCTAGCACTGCATAAACCAGGTACAGTTGTACACATCTGCAGTCTCAGCACTTCGGAGGTAGAAGCAGGAGGATCAGCAGGTCAGGGTCATCCTCAGCTACATAAGTTTGAGGCTAGCCTGGGCTATCTGGGACCATATTTCAAAAATAAATAAATAAATAATAAATAAATAAATAAATAAATAAATGGAACATTCAAGAGAAAGCTCTCCTAAGTGAGATTTTTGTTTTTTTTCTCACCAGACTTAAGATACTGCAGTCTTTGTGTGTGATTTATTTGTTTTTAGTTTTTCTGTATGAGTGTTTTGCCTGTATGTATGTAAGTGCACCATGCTCACAGAGGCCAGAAGAGGGTGTCAGATCCCCTGGAACTGGAGTTGCAGATGGTTGTTAGCCACCATGTGGGTGCTGGGAACTGATCCCCAGCCCCTGCAAGAGTAGCCAGTGCTCTTAATCACTGAGCCATCTCTCTAAGCCCCAACTACTTCACTTTTATTCAGGCCTCTTTGTAAGGAAAAGGGATCGATGTGCTCTGCCTCAGGGCCTCACCTCATCCGTGGAGTTACTACTGGGAACTCCCAAGGTCAGGTTTAAGTTGAAGGAAAGTGACTAGGTTTAGCATAAACTCACTCCTGTTTTCTCTCAGGCAGAGGAGACTACCTGCTGCTGGTGTACTGGGCTGAGTCAGAGTCCTGATCCTGTTTTGCCTATGAACAGCCTAAGCCAGACAGGGATGGGAAAGCAAGCAACGGGCCAGGTGGGAGGGAGCGCGCCTGTGTGACCTACTCTCAGGAAGTCCATGCCAAGGCTATGACTTCTCTGAGAACGCTGCTTCCCTTTCTCTTTTCCCCTTCTCTCCCTTCCCTCCCCTCTCTCCCTCCCCTGTCCTCTTTTCTTCTTCCTCCCCTCCCCTCTCTTCTGTGTTTATTTCCTTTGCATGCACATTTGTCTGTTTATTTCAGTCAGGGTCTTGCTAAGTAGCCCAGGTTACACTGACTTCCCACCCTCTTGCCTGAGCCTCCTGAGTTCTGGGATTACAGGCCTGAGCCACAGGTGATTAGCTGGGGATGCTGTTTCTAAATATGCAAAGTTGTTTACAGAGTAAGCCCTTGAGCAAAATCAAGCTCTGAGCACCTCATCCCCCAGGTCTTCAAAGCTGGGCAGGAAGCTGTGACCATCTGTCTAGCATGTTCCCAGCCTGGGATGAGTCCCTCCACCCCCACTCCTCTATGCAGCCTCTCTTGGACCCAGAGTAGCCATGTCCATAGCCTCTCACTGTCCGCCAGAGCTCGGGGCAGAGGAGATGGTCCCAGTGTACAGCAAGAGAGGTGGGGATGGAGGGAGGCAGCGCCTGGTCACATGGACCCAAGCATGAACCCTCGTGGACCTGACCGCAGAGGCAGGCGTCTGCCTTGGGGTTTGGAGCTGGGAACAGGTTGTCCCTGAGGCCTTGGCTCACATGGACTGAGGCAAGTCTCCTGTCTCCAGGCTCTTCCCCGCTCCAGCTGGCTGCTGAGTCATGCTCCCCAGGGTTCGCCAGGCGCCCAAGTCCAGGCTGAGTCATGAGAGAATGAATTGCAGAATTCTTCTGTAGCCTGTCACGGCAGCACTGAGGCCTGGTTCCCTGGTCAGGCCTTGCACAGCATTCCCTCGGAGGCGGTCATAACTTCCCCCTTGATGGGGATCCTGGCTGGCAGTTCAAAGCAGCAGAGGGGAGCCTGGAGCCTTGAGTCTTCGAATTCTTTTCCTGTATCTTCCACATCTTCCGTTAGAAACCAGGCCTGGCCCATCACCCCAAGAAAGGCCTGTTTTCTTTCGTTCACCCTATCTTTCTGTTTTGTGCATGTGTGTTCCCGTGCACACGTGTGCATTCATGAAGACCAGAGAGCAACCTTATTGTCAATTCTCAGGCATTGTTTTAGCTTTCTGTTGCTATGATAAAATACTCTACCGAAGGCAACTTGGGGGAGGAGAGCATTGATTTAATTTACAGTTACAGTCCACCAAGCCAAGGCAGGAACCCAAGGCAAGAACCTGGAGGCAGGAACTGAAGCAGAGACCATAGGAGAGTGCTGCTTACTGGCTTGCTTCCCTGGCTTGCTCAGCTACCTTTCCTATCCAGCCCAGGCCCACCTACTCAGGGATGGCACCACTGGAGCCATGCTGCATCAATTAGCAATCAGGAAAATGCCTCACAGATATGGCCACAGGCCAAACTGATGGAGGAAATTCCTCAATTGAGGTTCCCCCTTCCCAAGTGAGGCTAGTTTGTGACAAACACCAGCACAGGCACCATCCACATTATATTTTTGAGACAGGGTCTCTCATTGTCGTAGGACTCACAAAGTAGGCTCAGCTCACTGACCAGCAAGCCCCAGGGATCCACTTCTCCAGGAATGGAGTGTGTGGTTAGAGGGCTACCTGAGGGAGTTAGTTCTCTCCTTCCACTCTGTGGGTCCCAGAGATTGAACTGAGGTCACCAGGCTTGGCAGCAAGCACCTTTACCCTCTGAGCCCTCTCACCAGCCCAGTGCCTGCCTTCCATTGAGGCTTAGCCCAGAGGAGGCACACTTCTACCAAGGGCCGCATGTCCTGCAGAAGACTCTGAATCAGGGGTCAAGGGGCTGGATCACAGACAGTACTTGTGCCATTGCTCTGGATCCTGTAGTGTCCCCAAGGGATCTGTGTGGTCATCCTGGGAGCGACCACTGGCAACTACAGCAGTCTGACCTTTTCTGCTCCCTAGGTTTGTGTGTTAAAGGTGCCGCATGCCCACAAACCTCTCACTATGGTTTGAATCTGAAATGTCTACCACAGTCTCACATTAAAAAAAATTATTTTTATTTTATATGCAAGTTTTGCCTGCATGTATATAATAGGTGCACCATGTGTGTGCAATGTCCGTGGAGGCCAGAAGACGGCATTGGATGCCTTGTAACCAGAGTTACAGATAGTTGTGAGCCACTGTGTGTATGTAGGTGCTGGGAACTGAACCCACGTCCTCTACAAGAGCAGCCAGTGCTCTTGGCCACAGAGCCATCTCTCCAGCCTGAGGCTCATGTTTTGAGATTTCCTTAGTCTTAATTATGTGTATGTATGTGGGTATGTACATGTGGCTGTAGGTGCTCGTGGAGGCCAGAAGAGTGTATCAGCTCCCCTGAGGCTACAGTTGTAGGTGGCTGTGAGCTGCCTGACATGGGTGCTGGGCTCTGAACTCAAGTCTTCAGACTTGGTGGCAAGCACCCTTACCCACTGTGTCATCCTGCCTCCCCTCCACTGTATTTTTTGAGACTGAGTCTCTCACTTCCTGGAGTTCATTGATTCAGCTAGGCTGGCTAGTCAGTGAGCTCCAGAGATCTGCCTGGTCTCTGCCTCCTCAGCTCTGGGATTATAGATGCATATCAGCATACTCTACTTTTTATGTGGGTACTGGGGGTCCAAACTCAGTGCTTCATGCTTGCTTGGCAAGAATATTACATACTGAGCCGTATCCCCAGCCAGCCCCTGCCTGGATTCACAGGTAGTTGTGAGCTGCTCTTGTAGGTTCTGGAATCCCAACTTGGGTCTTCTGCAAAAGCTGTATACACTCTTAACTGCTGAGCTATCCCTCAGCCCCTGCTTGGTTCTTTAAAAAAATTATTTGTTTTTATTTTATGTGTATGAGTGTTCGGCTTCCATATAAGTGTGCTATGTGTATATAATACCTGCAGAGGCCAGAAAAGGGCATCAACCCCCCTGGAACTGGAGTTATGGATGGTTGTTAGCCATGATGTGGATTCTGAGAATTGAACCTGGGTCCTCTGCAAGAGCACCCAGTGCTTTTAACTGTTGGGTCATCTCTCTCCAGCCCCCACCTTACTTTGTTTTGAGACCAGGTCTCACCATGTAGCTCAGGCTGGCCTCAGACTCACAAAACTCATAGCCACACAAACGTGATTAGTATAGAAATTGAACTTTATTGAGAAGCATAAGAGACAATATATGCAGTTGTTAAGAAAGGGTTCTCAGTATGGATGCCTATTCCCATGGCAATGTAAAGAAGTGGGCGGGGCTGATACTATGAAGGAATATTTCAACCTTGATTCCTGGTCCTCAATCCACTCTCCCCTGGCCACTAACATAACTAACTCCAACTTTCTCTGGAGACCCTTTGAGTTGTCTCCCCAAAGTTCCCCAGCCTCCTTCACCTGTTTGTCTTTTTTTTTTTTTTTTTTTTCAACAAACAAAAAAAATGGGGAAAAAAAGGGGGGGTTAGTTTTTTAAAAAAAAAAAAAAAAATCTTGTTCATGGCCATCGCGGCTTGTCTCTAATTTTTTTTTTGTTTTTTTTTTTTTTTTTTTTTTATTGGAGGGACTTGTTGGATCCAGGCAGGCTAGTCAGGTGCTTTCCTAGAGGGTGAAGGAGCCTTGGCCCTATTCGAGGTACAGTGATGTGTCAACTGGACTTGTTCTAACTAGCTGGTCCCTAAGATGCTCACCCAGCACCCAAGGTGAGGCTTTTCTGTCATTGCTGAGCCTTCTCTGCCCCACCAGTTCCAAGAGTCTTGAAGTTCCTGGAAAACCTACTTTTGCTCCTTCCCTAATGCATTAGTCAAACTAAGTCGACAAACCAATGGAAGGAGCCAATTCTGTTGTCCTCAACCAGGCCACTTACTTTCCCAAGCCTACTTTGGGACTTGGTGTGTTTCCTGAGAACAGCCTGCTGGGTGCTCTCTCCAGCAGCTCTGGCCCACCCAGTGCAAGGCTGTTTTCTCCCCAATTCACAAGTCTGCACCCCTTCTCTAGCTCCCATTTAATTTAGAAGACCACTTAAGGCCTCAGCTGCCATGCCAAGGAGAGGTCCCACACCTTGATTCTGGCACCTGTCAATCAAACCCTGCCCAATGCTTCTCATCAACGTCGCCAATTTCCTTCCAAACTCTATTTTTGTTTCTCTTAGATTTCTGTGTCTTTGGAGTTCTAGCCATAGAAAATTAGAAAATGGCATTACTTCCTAGGCACAATAGGTCTACAATGAAGGGACACTATCCCCAAATTATATTTTCTCCAAGCTATCCAAAGATTAATCCAATCAGGCCATTTTTAGATTTTTTGAAATGTCAAGAGTAATTGGTCCTCAGTGAAAACAGCTGATTCCCAGCTGGCTTTTAGAAATGGTTGAATCTTGGCCATGTGGCTGTCGGTTCCTTGCACTTTTGTGGTCTTGTGTGTCTGGGTATATGCTTGTTTATCTAACTTCTGTAAAGCAAAATAAATAGTCTCCTTTCGAGGAGAGGATGGTTTGCACAGAATGGTTTTATTCAGATGTTCTTGAATCTGGTGTTTTAATTTAAAAATTATTTCTATTTTATGTGTGTGAGTGTTCTGCCTGTATGTAGGTAAGTGTCCCATGGAGGCCAGAAGAGGGCATCAGTTCCCCTGGAACTGGAGTTATAGACAGCCAGCATGTGAGTGCTGGGAACTGTGCCTGGGTCCTCTGCAAAACCAGCCAGTGCTCTTAGCCACTGAGCCATCTCTCCAGACCTTTTTTTTTTTTTAACGATTTTATTTTTATTTTTAATTATGGGTATGTGTGTATCTCTGTGTGGATATGTGTACATGAATGCAGTGCCTGTGGTATCCAGAAGAGGGCATCACATTCCATGGAGCTGGAGTTACTGGCAGTTGTGAGCTGCCCACTTGGGTGCTTGGAACTGAACTTGGGTCCTCTGCAAGAGCAGCAGGTGCTCTTAACAGATGGGCCATCTCTCATGATCCTCGTACCTCAGCTTGCTGAATGCTGGGGTTGCAGGTATGTGCGATCACACCCGGCTCTTAAGCTTTTATGTCACAATACATGCAAACAACTTCCTCCATTCAAGGTTACACTGACGGAGGAGTAAGCGGTCAGTGCAAATCACTTGAACTTTTTTCTAACCAAACACCCTGGACTTGAGCTTTATGGTGTATAAGATGCTGCACTTTTTATCCCATCCTCGCCTCTACCTTGTGAGGTGGGCACAGCAGATGTTCCAATCTCCATGTTATTGAGGTACAAACTGAGGCTCAGAGAGGTTAAGGAACTATGGCAGAATCACACAGCTACCTAGTGGAAGAGCCATCAATCAAGAGTCTCTGCTACCTCATTCTCTTCCCCCATTTCAGAACAAAGAATATGATAGGGGTTTTCTATTGCCTCTCGTCCCCACGCAAACTGCATTCACCTTTCCCCAATCCATACATACAACTTAGACGGTTCCAATCATAAGAATAATTGATCAAGTTACACATGAGGTTGGGGTATTGTACACTAAGAATGTTTCCCTTAGAGATGAGTCCCAGGGGCTTCACTAGGGTTCCCAGGTTTGTGGTTAAGGTGCACGCTTTTACTTCCTAATTATGCTCAAGGCTACATTTCCCTTTCATCCTTCACATTCTTCCGGAGTTTGGTGCTTTCTAACCTTTTATGAGGAAACTTTAGTATTTCCCTCCATCTTCCAAGGTTCCTAGAAACTTTTGTGTCTCGAGCCTTTGTGGGATTTGCTTCACAACCAGGGGACCTCTCACTATCTTTCTGTTGATACTGGGGCTTGAACCCAGGACCTCATGTATACTAGGTAAGATCTCTACTACTGAGTCACACTCCTATCCTCTTGCTGGGGATTCTAGCCAAGAGTTGTACCACTGAGCCACACCTCCCAGCCCCTCACTGATAGAGTCTAAGCAGATGCTCCATCACCAAACCACTCTACCAAGCCACTTCCTAGCCCCTCACTGAGGAATTCTAGGCAGGTGCTCTACCACTGAGCCACACCTCCCAGCCCCTCACTGATAGAGTCTAAGCAGATGCTCCATCACCAAACCACTCTACCAAGCCACTTCCTAGCCCCTCACTGAGGAATTCTAGGCAGGTGCTCTACCACTGAGCCACACCCCCATCCCCTCACTGGGGAATTCTAGGCAGGCCCTTTACCACTGAGCTCCATCCTAAGCCATCTTTTTGCTTTTTGTTTGAAACATGGTCTTGTAAGTGACCTAGACAGGCCTTGAATTTGCTATCTTCCTACCTCAGCCTCCAAACTTGCTGGGATGACAGTTCTGTGCCACCAGGCCTGACTTCGTTTCTGAAGGTCTCTATTCCCTGTATTACCCACCTGGGTTGACCACTTGGTTGAAACCTTTCCACCAGCCAAGCCCTCTGCTCCAGTCTCATGAACATCTGCAAAATCCCTGTTACAAGTGGGAACAGGGTAGGAGCCCCTAGAGTTGTGTCTCTTCTCCTCCCTCTAGTAAGAGAAGGAAAACACTTTCTTCTCTAGGTTTGATGAAATCTCACCTTAGGAGGCACAACAGTGCCCCCTACTGGACACTTCCCAACACTAAGGCTTCTGCACAGTAAGGTTGGCTAAGGCTGTGGAATACTGAACTGGAACACAGTCTGCTCTCCTCTCTACACATTAATTCACTTCACAGATGTTTACTGAGCACTTACGATAGGCTCTCATGATTCTAGCTGTGCAGACTTGGAACTGCAACAAACACACTCTCTAGGGGTTCATACAACTCACCCAATACCAGTTAGTTCTGCAGACCCCATTACCTGCTCTGAATTGATGAAGGAGTGCCCACAAGACTTCTCCCTGAATTCTGGGAACATCATCACCATCCTATCACCCGTGGAGACCGACCACCTGACCTCAGACTCACAATCCTCCTGCCTCACCATGCTAGAATTACCAGTGTGTGTTACCATACCCCACCCAGTAGTTAGTTACTCTTAAGTATTATTTATAGAGGTATATTTTCTTGAAATAATCAAGCATATTAATACTGAGCAGAAATGTACAGATATGAGTAAGAGCCCCAAATAACTCAAAAATAACAACCTCCCCAAATCATTGATTATTTATAGATTAGGAATCTTACCTCTGCTTGGCTATACTTTGAGCTGGGCTTGGTGGCTCATACCTTTAATCCCAGCACTTGGGAAGCATAGGCAGGCAGATCTCTGTAAGTTTGAGGTCAGCCTGGTCTGCATAAAGAGTTCCAAGCTAGTCAGGGCTACATAGTAAAACCCTATCTCAAAAATAAACAAATATACAAAACACCAAATATACTTTAACTTGTCGCTGTCACCATATCAACATAATTCCCAAATCTCCTCCTCCTCCTCTTCCTCCTCCTTTCTCCTCCTCCTCCTCCTCCTCCTCTTCTTCTCTCTCTCTCTCTCTCTCTCTCTCTCTCTCTCTCTCTCTCTCTCTCTCTCCGGGGGGGGGGGGGGGGGGGGGACTCACCCTCATCTCTTTCACACCCCCCCCCTCCTCTCCCCCCCCCTCCTCCCCCCCCCCCCCCCCCCCCCTCCCCTTCTTCTCTCTCTCTCTCTCTCTCTCTCTCTCTCTCTCTCTCTCTCTCTCGGAGGGGTGTGGCCAGAGGAGGACATTGGGTGTCCTGCTCTATCACTCTCTACTTTATTCCCTTGCTGGAGCTGACAGCTAGCAAGCCTCAGCCATCCCCCCTTCTCCATCCCCCACAGCACTGGGCTTACAGGTGTATGTGGCTACACCTGGCTTTTTACATGGGGGCTAGGGATTTGAGCTCAGGTCCTCATGTTTGTGCAGCAAACCCTCTTGCCCACTGAGTCATCTCCCTAGCCCCAATCTTTTTTTCTTATGTTGCATCACATATTGTTTCTTCCAAATACTTCGCATAGTTGCCATTCACATAAGCAGTGGCTCATTCCCCTAACAGACCACAAGCTACTAAGCTGTCACCCCACCACAGAGCAGTTTCCAGTTAGTGACTGCAATACATAAGGCAGCCACCAAGGTCTCTATGCAAGCATTTTTCTTCTACTGAATTATTTTCCCAGAATTTATTCCTCAAAGTAGGATAACTTCTTCTTCTTCTTTTTTTTTAAATTTTTCAGTGCTAGGGCTGGAACGCAGGGCCTCATGAATGCCAGGTAAGTGCTTTCTACTGCTGAGTCACCAAGCTACGAAACAGCCCCTCACTGGGGGATTCTAGGCAGGGGCTCTACCACTGAACCACACCCCAGCCCCTCACTGGGGGATTCTAGGCAGGTGCTCTGCCACTGAGCTACACCCCAGCCCCTCACTGGGGGATTCTAGGCAGGTGCTCTACCACTGAGCCACACCCCCAGCCCCTCACTGGGGGATTCTAGGCAGATGCTATACGGCTGATACTAACATAGTCTTATAATCATTCTAAAAATGCTTCCCAAGTATTGCCAAACGACTCTCCAAGAGGCATTATTTTAGTGCCAAGAATTCACGTTTCTTCAGAACACATTTTAAAAATTTCAAGGCATGCCAGTGGTTTTAATTAATTCCTTTTCCTTTTCCTAGTCCTTGCCTGCATGTGTTTCCCCTGGGTGCATGAACTATTTTGTTCTTTGTCCAGATCTCTCTGTCAATGGGTAAATTGGTGATTCAGCTTTTTCTTCTCAAATCAAAATTCTATGTTGTTTTATCATCTTGTTGACTTTCTTCATTATTCTTTGCTATATATTCATTTATATAGTTATTTTATTTTGGGTCAAGGTCTCATGTAACACAGGCTAGTTTTGAACTTACAATGTAGCCAAGGATGACCTTGAACTTCTGATCTTCCCATCTCTACCTCCTGAGCAGTGGGATTATAGGTGAGCCCCATCACACCTGGTTATATGAGGCGCTAGGGATGGAACCCAGGGCTTCATGTGTGCTAGGCAAGTGCTCTACCTACTGAGCTATGGTGTCACCTGCTTTGTTTTGTTTTTGAGTGTCTCACTGTGTAGCTTAGGCTGGCCTCAAACTTACCACTCTCCTGCCTCTGTCTCCTGAGTACTTGGGCTATAGGCCTGCGACACCATACCCAGCATTTTAAATTCTTATACAATCAAAGTTGATCATCTAGACATTGGTGTCTCCTCATTCCTTCTATAAACAAGAAACGTGCATTCCAGAAAGATTTTCTTTTCTCTACCCCTGTCCTTGCCATCTGGACTTGTCCTTAAGCCTTGGCTCTCACGAATGCTTTGTCATCTGTGATCCCCAGATTAAGATTCTCTTTCACATTGCTTCTCCACAGCCTCTGGCTGAACATACTCCCCAAAGTCTCCTCTACCACTCTGTTCCACAGGAACTATCACAGATCAAAAGGAAGTGGTGGACAGTGGTGGCTACGGGCTATCTCTGACTCTATCTCTCCCTGGATTTTATGCCTCCCTCTGAGCCCCACTGCTGACTTCCCAAATTTTCTCTCAGGCTTGGCAAGCCAATGGCATACTGGCTCCTAGGGTTCCATGGTCTCCCTGGCAGCCCCTTCTGTCACTGTGGCTGCAGAAGGAACTCACTTTAATTCAATCAAATAAAGGCTAACATTTCTCAAAAAGGATTTTGCTAAAAAAGCTAAACTACAAATAAAATTCCAGGAAATATATAGAAAAGCATATGAGAAGTGGTTGGGCATGGTGGTCCACACTTCAGCACTTGGGAAGCAGAGGCAGGCAGAGCTCTATGAGTTGGAGGCCAGCCTGGTCTACATAGAGAGTTCTGGGCCAGCCAGGGCTACATAGTGAGACTGTCTCAAAGCAAAAACAAAAATAGAGAAAAAAGGAAAAGAAAAAAAATAAAGTATAAGAGAATTTCATGTCCTATTTAAACATCTCTTCAAATTGGCTTGGGAGTGGGAGGGTAGTGGAAGGTTCTCTTCTCTGATACTGAGAACCTGTTATCTGTTTATCTTTTTTTTTTTTGCTTCTAACATTATATATTATAAATATCTATGGTTCTTGTACACAAAATTCCACTGTTCATATCCAACGATCATCTGTGCATAACTGTTTATCTTTTTTTTTTTGCTTCTAACATTATATATTATAAATATCTATGGTTCTTGTACACAAAATTCCACTGTTCATATCCAACGATCATCTGTGCATTCCTGCTGAGCCCCAGCACTGCTTTAAAAGATGGTGATTTTCTTGTTTAAGAGCTGAGGATACATGGCTCAGTCTTTGTGGACCTTGAAAACCGGTGACTCTCCCCTCTAGTCTCTGCTTTCCACTTGGGCAGGTGGCCAGTTCCAGGGGCCCTGGGGGAATAGGCAGAGTTGTTACCTGTGTCTCTGCTTGGAGGGTGGGATGGGTGCAGGGGACAGGTCAGTTCATGACTCCCCAACTTTACCTTGATGAGGTGGCCAGTCAGGGTGACCTTGTCCAGCAGGCCAATTCTGTCCATGTCAGCCTTCCAAATCTTCTCCAGCTCTGTGTCGGGCAGCTTGGACTTCATCTCCTTAGAGCTGGGGCAGAGAGCCTGTACATAGTGCTGCTGAACACGCCACCCTTCACAGCCTGTGAGCGCATCAGCTCCTGGTCCATCATTATCATCCGCCCAGTGATGCAGTAGGCCAGCACGTTGCTCACCATGCCAGCAGCTTGTACTTAAAGGCCTGCATCTTCCCCAGGCTCAGGAAGTCTCTGTGAGAGTTCTGATGTTCCCTTGAGATCTCTCCCAGGTTGCTCACCAGCTCCTTCCCTTTGCTTTCTTTCCTGAAGAACTGGGCATCTTTCTTGAGGGAGCTGTTGGTGTGGATGTGGACCTTGCCAGCCTGGCCTACTTGATCAAGTCTCAGAGCTTCATGAGGGTGGCATTTTGAGGGCGGAGACCCGATGTCTTTGAAGAGGTACTGCTCTTCTGCCTCGAAGAGCTTCCGGTTGTCTGGGGAGTAGCGGGCAGCCAATGTCGACTAGGACCACCTCGGGGGGCATTAATGACCTTCCTTGGTCGCCACATTAGGGCCCCAAACATGCATATCAGCCTTGTTCAGCACCATGAGGATACTGGCCTCCTGGCTTCTGAGGGCTTGGTGGTATCTGAGAAGTTGGGGGAGACAGCCAGCTTGCAGGCATGAAAGAGCAGGCTATGTGATCCACGAGCTCCGAAAACCATTTGAAGATGGGTGCAAAGTCAAAACCTCTGTACATGCACTCCTTCTCTCTGGACAAAATCCCAGGCGGATTGGTGCTGTCTGGGATCGGGCTGGATGACTGGGCACACATGACTGTTCAGGCTGGCATTGCCCAAGGTGTTAAGCTTGCAGAAGGGGCACCACAAGTCCCTGAGGAGATGCTGCAGGGCATGACATCCTCGGTAGGTCTGTGCATGACCACTATGAAAGAGTCAGGGGTGGGCTCAGCTCAGTGCACATTCCCAGGATGTCCTACCTAATCTATCTGGTGGCAGGTAAAGATGGTCTTGCCTGTGCTGTCTCGGCTGACCAGGAGCACTGTGGATTTGTAGTCACAGTCAGTGTCCTCCAGCATGGGTGAGCAGAGTGTGTGGAAGCAGGGACCTTCCTTCCAAGGCCAGCAGCTTTTGCATGCACAGCCACTGCAGCCCCTTGGCTGCAGAGTTCTAGCTCCTTCTAGCAACGGGCACCCTTGTTGAACCAGTTGAACATGCTGTGGGAGACAGAGCTGGCTTTTGTGGGTGACTAAGAGTTGGGGGAGGGCATGTGGACTTTTCCTTTTTCTCCAGGCACGGTCTTCCTATGTAGCCAAGGCTAGGCTCAAACTTGTGATTCTCCTGCTTCAGCCTCTCTAGTGCCGGGATTACAGGTGCATGTCATACCAATGTCTGGCTTTAATCTCGTATCTGTGGCCCCTGCTTGTACCTGCACCCCCCACCCTACATGTCACTGAGGGAGCCTTGACGCCCTAGTGGTAGCTGGCAGAACCCTTCAATGACATTGCCATTCTGATTCCATGTGCCTCTGTAAGGATGGCCAGTTCTTGGCTCCTCTGCACCGTGCCCATCTCTTGACCTACCCTGGGCCTTCCTTTGCCTAGAATAGGACTTTGCCTATCTTCCCAGGATTCTCCCTCAGCTCTTCCATGAGTATTTAGGGGAAGGGGGCCAGGAAGGAAGGTAGAACTGGAGATTGACCTCAGAATTTCCTGCATGCTAAGCAAACCCTCTACCAACCCCAGCCCCTTCCCGGTGGATTCTCTGCAAGAGCGCTACAGAAGAATCAAGATCCCAACCAAGGAATGTTTTTGAAGAATACAAATCAGAACTCATTTACAAATCTCAAGACACCTAAACCTGACAGCAGCAGCTAGAGCCACAGGCACCACTCACAGGCACGACTCATGGAAAACAAGTGCCTCAGCTGACTTCTGACACACATACCATCCTTGGTCCCTATCCCTTCATATCATAAAAGGGATAAACACTGCCAACTTGGAAAAATGCAACCCCCCCAGCCACCTCATTTCACAGGTGGCTCTGCTTCTATTCTGCCTTCCCTCCCTTCCCACCTGCCTCCCACCCCCATCCCAGCTCTAAGCCTCTTTAACTGTCAGGAGATCTGACTCGAAAGACATGGATGGTCCCATTACTGAGAGACACCACCAGGTATCTGCCATCTACCATGGTGGTCACTCGGGGCTTTTCCAGGCCATGGTAAGCAGTTAGGAAGTCACCAAGAAGTGACCCCTTGGGGTCCAGGATAACCACCTTGTTAACCTCTCGAAGGGTCAGAAATATATAGCCTTTCTTATCCACAGACACAGAACCTGGCTGGCAGCCATGCAAACCCGGCCCCTTATATTCCCAGATCACCTGGCCAAGCCCATCACAGACAACCACACTATTTTGCTGCCAATCTGACCCCACAAAATTGCCCTGGAGGCTGGTGGTCAGGAACACCAGTGCCCGCTGGCCCCGGCTGGCCTTGCCTCCGGGGATAAACCTGGTGGCCAGGCTGCCATCCTTCTTGTATACCTCCACATGGCCTGCAACGCTGACTGCTACCCGGTCTCCACAGGGCATGGCTGCCACGGCGTGGCTGGACTGGGCAAGACTCAGAGAACGGCGCCACTGAACATCTCCCTCAGGATTGACAAGATAGAGCCTTGCATTGGCCGAGAAAGCCACCGCGCTCTGCAGGGCAGCCACACTGCATGGAGAACAGCCCTCGGGAACTGGCACGGTGCCCTTGTAGTCACCATTAAGGGAAAAGCGTTTCAACGCTCTGTTCTGTTCATCTGCCACCAGGATTTCCTGGGGGCCGAAGGGACAGAGCCCAGTGATGCGTGGGGAACGCTTGTCGCCAGGCATCCTTGTAGGAAAACTCCAGGAAAAAACAGGTTTAGGGAGGAGGCCAGAACCTTCTAGATTTGGCCTCAGGATGGGACTGGACTCCCGAGAAATGGACTTACACCTGCCTTTGAATTTTTTCTTCTTCAAACGGCCACCCCTTTCAATTTGGACTTCCTCATCTTCTTGGGGTGTCTGGGCTTTGTCTTCTTTGGGATTCGAGGCTCCAGCCTTACTTACGGGCTGGCCTCCACTCTGTTTTCCTGCTTTGGCTTCATCTTCTCCTTGGCTTGGGGTTTCATCCTCTCCTTGGGTACCAGTGCTACCCTTCTCACTGGCCTTTGGGGCTTGCTCTTTTTTCTCAAAGGAAAGTCGAAACAGATGGCAGTTTTTGTCCAGGAGCCCAGGATGGAGTTCCAGTTGGGGCAGCACGCAGTGGGCAGACCTGGGTGTCCAGGGAGAACCTTGAAGCTGGCGGAGCCTCTGTGTAATTGCTCCCTCAAGTGAGAGGATCTCTGCTTCCAGACCCAGGCTGAGCACCCTCCGGGCAAAAGCCGCTGCAGCCTTAGCCACCTGCTCCTGGCTCTCGATCTTGGCCAGCCTCTCCCTGGTGGCCTCCTCTGCGGCCTCCACATGGGCCCGGAGTTGCCCTAAGACTTCCTGCTTCTGGGCCAGAAGGGATTTGAGGATGCGTTCGGCTGCCTCTTCTACCTGTGTCCCCACACTGGCCGCCTGCTCCCGCAACTGAGCCAGGGCTTCCTTTTCGGCCACTCTAGTGGCCTCTAGTTCCACCAGATTGCTGTCCACACCTGCCAATAACTCTTCAAGGCCCGGCTTCCTGGCACGCACTGCCTCGGCCAGGGGCAGGCAGGGGTGATCCAGATGGGGCCCCAGACGGCAGTCCCGACACAACAGCTGGGAACAGGGTTGACACAGGAAGCAGAGGGCCTCCCCTGGGTGCTGGGGGCAGTGCGATGCTTGGCGTTCTCTGGCCTCTTCATCATACCACCCGGCCCTGTAGCCCACCAAGTCCACCACACGGTGGCTGTGGGTCTGGCGTGAACAGCGGTGCCCATCCGCACAGGCCTGGCACAAGTCATCTGCACAGTCCAGGCACCGGGCTGTGGCGGGTCCCCCAGAGCTCTTGCCACCCACCAGAGGACACAGGGCACAGGCTGGCTTCCCCGAGTGCAGGTCTCCAGGAGCTCTGGCCTTGACAAGATCCAAGAGCCCATTCACAAAGAAGTTGGTTTTGAAGGCGGCCACACCCTCAGATGGTACAGGGACAGTCTCCCGGCATTCAGGACAGCGGACCTGCCCGCAGATGGCCAGCTGAGCCAGACAGTCTTGACAATAGGTGTGTAGGCATGGCAGCGTCTTGGGCGTGTGGAGCTGCTCCAGGCAGATTTTACAGGCTAGGAAGTCACTACTGAGGGCCTCCAACAGAGATGGAGAGGAGCCCTTGGAGACCATGCTGTAAGGGGAAGGCAGGGTCAGCGGTCAGATGTGTCCCTCCCACATCCCCTCTCTTCATCTGGGCCACTTCCCCTACCCTCTCCACCTCCCAGCACTCACCTGAATGGTTAGGAACTTCCTTCTGACTTCCTGGCTTCTTGCTCTTGAACTAGGGAAGGGTGCCAGTCTTTCCTCCACTTCCTCCTCTTTCCTGACACTCACTGAATGTCACCATGGAAATGCTGCTGGTGTTGAGCCTGTGAAAGAAATAGGACCAGGAAGCTCCCAGGCCCAAGAGATGGACTAATCTAATTAACGTACCAGGTCACAGGGTTAAAGGCAGGTGCAGTCTAAGCCTAAACGGGCCTTGAGTAGCCCACACTGATCTCAAATTTGCTTTGTAGCCATCAGTGACCTTGAACTTCTGATCCTCCAGCTTCCACAGACCCAGTGCCTGGACTACAGGTTTGTGCTAGGACCCCCATTTTATGAAGTGCCAGGGATGGAACCCAGGGCTTCATGCATGATAGGCAAGCACTCTATCAACTGAGCCACACACTCTCCAGCACCCCCAGGTTTATTATTATTTATTATTGGTTTTAAAAAATATTTTATTATTTGTATTTTATGTATATGAATGTATTGTCTGAGTTTATGTAAGTGCACTCATGTCGTGCAATGCCCACTGTAACTGGAGTTACAGACAGTTGTTAGCTGCCATGTGAGTGCTGGGAACTGAACCTGGGTCCTCTGCAGGAGCAATCAGTGCTCCTAACCGCTGAGCCACCTCTCCAACCCCTGTTATTGGTTTTTATGAGGCAGCATTTCACTATATAGCCCCGGCTGGCCTCAAACTTGCTGTGTGAAGCAGGCTGGTTACGGATTCAGAAATCTCCCCGCACCGCCAGGGTCATCTTGTTAGGGTGGTTATTGGGGTTCAAGGGGCACCCAGTGAGGACACACTGAGGGTCAGGTGCCCAGCGCCACCTTGGTTTTTGATGTTAGGCAAGGTCCAGTTCCCTTTGTCCAATCTATCTGTCTTGCAGACCCTTGGGAAGGCGCCCTGGGAAGGTTGGGACTCTACTTCCTGCCCCAACTCTTCCCTAACGGAATTCTGGAGCCAGATGAAGACTCAAGGGAGGGAGCTCGCATCCTTCTTTCTGTTAGACCTCGGGGTCATGTAGCCTTGGCCTTAACTCTGCGGTCCTCTAATTTTAGCTTTTCCTGTCAAATGCATTCTAGAAACTTCTGAGGGATAGGAGTTTCAAGCCCCCAGCACAGTAGCTGAGAAATCCTTACTAAAGAGGATTTACACTGGAGGCCGAGGCAGGAGGATTGCCACAAATTTAAAGCCAGCCTGGGCTACATGGTGAGTTCCAGGACAGACTGGGCTACCTAGTGAGTTCTTCTAGCCCAGCCTGAGCTACAGAGTAAGACCCAGTCTTTTACAGATAGAGAGACAGAGACAGAGACAGAGAGACAGAGACCGTTTTCCCTTTCTCAGGTCTGGGAGGGGAAACTTTAAAGTGTGGGGGTCTCAGAGTCTTGGACCAACGGACACACAACGTAAGGCTGAGGCCCGGTCTGGTCCTCTTGGGCCTTCTAGGTCTCCTCTTCACCCTCTGCCCTCCCTTCCTCTTCCTCTCCCGGGCTTTCTTTCCTCCCTTTCCCTCTCTCCCCTCCCCCCAGCCTCGTTTTTTGTTTTGTTTTGTTTTTTTTTTTTGCTGGCCTTTACTCCTATCCGTCCTTACCCAGTCACAGCTGACCTTGAACCATGTCAGGAACACCAGGGGATTCCGAGGTCTGGCTCCTGCGGGTGGCTGACTACCTGCTGGAGAAACAAAACTGAAAGTAATTACACTTGTGGTGCAACTTCCGTCCCCTGCCCGGGACACCCGACTCGCACAGGCTCAGGCCCCGCCTTCCTCCTCACCCCAGCCTGAAGCGCTTCTCTGAGGCCTCCCTTCCTGCAGGAAGGACCAGGGGCCAGAGCTCCCGGCGGCCTCTGGCCCTCCAGCCTCAAGCTGTCAACTTGAGTGTGTGTTGCAAACAAGACACTCCCGGAGGGTCAGTTCTCTGATGGTGTGTGTATCTTGTGTCAGGATGTTTATTTGTGGGTGATTCAGCAAGTCGGTGGGGCTCAAACCACGGGAGAAGCAGTGTGCACTAGATAGATAAGGACTTTAAAACTCCCAGGGCTTAGCACTGGCTTCCTGGAGGAGGTGTTACCAGAGTTGTTTTTGAGGGGAGTCACAGGTTGGGGGTTTTAAGAATCAAAAGCAACAGGCTTTGTGGGGACAGAAGAACAAGATAGTTAACCCTCATCCAGGCATGGTGGCACACGAGTTTAATCCCTGCACTTGGGAGGCAGAGACAGGGGGATCTCTGTGAGTTTGAGGCCAGCCTGACCTGCATAGCTTCCATATAGTTCCAGGCCAGACAGTGCTACACAGTGAGATCCTGCCTCAAAAAAATATTTCACAATTTTTCTACTTTTCCCCCTCCCAATTTTCTACTTTATGATAGTATAAACACAATACATACCCAATAAAAAATTGTATTTTTCATTTTTTTTCCTTTTCATTTAGATAAGGTCTTGCTATATAGCCCGGTTAACTTTGAACATAAAACCCTTGGTGTTAAGGTTCAGAAAGCCCTGCCTTCTCACCAACAGGATCTCAAGGACTTCTCAAGCTCCTGAGAAAAGGGAACCTAGCTGATAAGCACCTTAGTCTTTGAAGTCAAGAGAAGCAGACTTTTCTCCACTGTTTGGCCAACACAGCAGGCTTCCCCTTTGATCTCTAAAGAGGACAGGTTTTAACAGCCCCCCTGTCCCACTTCCCCCCCACCCAACTTTAAAAATAATACATCTTCCCACTTTCTGCAGGAAGCAGAAGCCTCCCTTTTTAAAAGACCCTAGCTCATGACCTGGGCAGACATTTTCCCTGCCCAGAAGGGAATCTGCCCCATGTGTTCCTTTGCTAATAAACTGCTTTCTCCTGATCAACCCTATTCGTCATACAGCTACTTTTTACCTGTCACTTGGATTTGAGGCTCAGAAGAAAATACCTTAAGTAAAGACCTGGAGAATTAAACAAGATAGAAAGATGGGGAAAACTGAGGGGCTCAGAGGTAGGCTGGGGACGGCTCAGTAGAGAGTGTTTGCCTACCACGCAGGATGCCCTGGGTTCAATCCCCTGCACCACATAAACTACTGTGATGCATGCTTCTGATCCCAGCACTCAGGAGGTGGAGGCAGGAGGGTCAAGAGTTAAAGCTCATCCTCAGTGCACTACTGGCCAGTCTTAGCTCCAGGAGACCCTGTCTCAACAAAACAAAACAAAAATGGTGGGGAGCATGGGAGGGGAAAGGAATGCTTCACCGGAAGTCTGGCTGAAGCATTTTGACAGCACAGTTAACCTTTGCTGTGAAGGTCGTGGACACAGAGACAATATTCTTTGTAAACAGAGATATTTCAAATAACAAAGTTTTTGTTTTGTTTTGAGACAGTGTTTTACTGTGTAGCCTTGACTGACCTGGAACTCACTGCACAGACCAGGCTACCTAGACCAGGCTGATCTTGAACTCATAGAGATCTGCCTGCTTCTGCTAGGATTACAGGTGTGTACTACCACACCTGGCTGAAGTGATAATGTTAAAATAGGGACCAGTGAGATGGCCCAGTGTGTAAAAGTGCTTGCCACCAAGACTGAAGACCCGAGTTCAAACCCCAGGACCCACATGGTAGAAGGAGAAAAGTGACTCCCACAAGGTCCTCTGGAATTCATACCTAATCCATGGTGTGCACACCTCCCCCCATACACAGTAATGATAAATAATAAAATTAAGAAGATTGTTAAAATAGCAACAAACCATGCTTAGTCCTAAGAAATAGGACCAAGTACAGCTTCCTTTCTTATCTTTAAACCTGCAGTTTTCTAGCAATCCCTTGCATAGTAAAGACATCTTAACTTTTGCGCAACCCTGTGACCTGTGGTTTTACTTTATCAGATTGTAATCCTATCCAAGGCACCCAAGAGTCACCCCCCAAATCTCATTTATTGGTAAAGGGGAAGAAAGGAGATAAAGAGGATGGTGTCTCTTAGAAACACATTGAGTGGGTCGGCAATATGGCATAGTGGGTAAAGGAGATTGCTACCAAGTCTGCCGACCTGAGTTCGATCCCCAGAACCTACAGGGTGGAAGGAAAGAACTGACTCCTATAGACTTCCCTGAAAACACCTTGTCAGGCTGTTATGGGGGAAGCAGTGTCTGAAAGTAGACCTGTCATCTCCCCATTCTCCTGTTTCCTGCTCCACTAACACCCCCCCCCCAAAGGTAGGGCACAGAAAACAGAATTTTTCTTCTTTAAAACAGGGCTTGTAGAAACTAAAACCCCCTTTCTTTGCAGCAAGCTGTAAAAGCTGTGATCATTATCAGAGTCTTCTTCCTGTCTTAAGAGTTGGCGGAAAGGAAGCTCTGACCTACTTTCTGATAGTAGGCCTAAGATCTTCACTCCCAAAGTGTCATTTCACATGTGGGAGGAAGGGTGCTGCTCAGAGAGCCCCAGAGGGGTCTGAACTGCAGGCCTGACTGTGCTCCCCACACTGGCTTTTCCTTCGTTTCCTTTTTTTTAATCTCCCCTCTTCCTCTCCTCTCCCCTCCTCTCCTCTCCTCCCTTCCCTGCCCCTTCTTCTTTCTTTCTCTTTCTCTTTCCCTCCCCTCCCCTTCCCTCCTTTCCTGACAGTCTCTTTATGTAGCCCAGGCTGGCCCAGAACTTGCTATGTAACCCAGGCTGGCCTTGAACTTGAAATCACCCTGCCTCAGCGTTTCAAGTTTCTGCTATTACAATCATGCATCACCAGGCTGGAGAGATGGCTCAGCGGTTAAGAACACTGGTTGTTCTTGCAGAAGACCCGGGTTTGAATCCCAGCACCCACATGGCAGCTAACAACTGTCCGTAACTCCAGTTCCAGGGGATCTGATGTCCTCTTCTGTCCTCGCGGACACTGCACAACATGGGTGCGCTTAGCTACAGGCAGGCAATACACTCATACACATTAAAAAATAATAAAATATTAAAAAAACAAGGATGTATCACCATCCCTGGCTTAATCTGGGTTTAATTTGCACTTCTTTTATCTTCTCCAGATGGGAGTTTAGATTATTGATCTTAGATCTTTCTTTTTCAGAAATATATTTTATTTATTATTTTTATTTTATGTGTATGAGTGTATTGCTTTTATGTGTGTAAGTGCACCCTTGTCGTGCAATGCCCTTGGAGGTCAGAAGAGGGATCAGATCTCCTGGACTTGGAGTTACAGATGGTTGGTAGCTGCCATGTGGGAACTGAACCTGGGTCCTTTGCAAGAGTAGTCAGAGCTCTTAACCACTGCACCATCTCTCTAGCCCCATGCTTTATTTTAATTTTTGAGACTGGCTCTTATGGTGACCAGACTGGCCTCAAATGCACTAGATAATAAATGCTGGCCTTGAACTCCAGATAGTCCAATCTCTAGAGTACTGGGATTACAGATTACAGTACACATCCACATTTGACTTCATTTACAGGTTATTGATTTAGGAAACTCGGTGTGAAGTTATCAAACATAAAGTTGGGAAAAGACTTGTAATTGTCTCTTAGGTCATTACAACCCAGCTCAAAGCATCCTTTCCTGTAGCCTGTCCATCCTGACAGTAGTAATTTTCTTTTTCTTTTTTAAGTTTCTTTATTACAGTTATTTATTTTGTGTGTGTATGTGCACGTGACACAGCTTATGTGTGGAGGTCAGAGAACAACTTTTATGAGTCACTTCTCTCCTTCCACCATGTGGGTCCCAGGGATGAACTCAGGTCATCAGCCTTAGCAGCAAGCACCCTTACCTGCTGAATCATCTCATCAGCACTGTGTTTTTATTTTCATTAAAATCAAAATATATAGTTATATTTTTGTTTGTTTTATTGAGGCAAGGTCTGCCTGTAGCCCCAGCTGGCCTGAAACTCACTATGTAGACCAGATTGGCCTTGACATCACAGAAATTTGCCTGCCTCTGCCTCCCAAGTGCTGGGATTAAAGGAGTGTGTCACCATGCCTGGCTAAATTTTTAATTTTTTATCTATTTTATTTATTTTTATGTGTATGAGTGTTTTGCCTGTATGTTTGTAAGTGCACCCATGTCACGAAATGCCCTCAGAGGACAGAAGAAGGCATCAGATTCCCTGGAACTGGAGTTCTAGACAGTTGTTAGCTGCCATGTGGGTGTTGGGAACTGAACCCGGGTCCTCTGCAAGAGCAGCCAGTGCTCCTAACTGCTGAGTCATCTCTCCAGCCCCATACCCAGCTTTTTCTGTGGGTTTGCCATGCTTTCATGGCAAACACTTTACCAGCTGAGCTATTTCCCTAGCACCTATTATTATTTATTTATTTATTTATTTATTTATTTATTTTAAGATAGGATCTCATGCAGCCCAGGCTGGCCTCCAACTCACTATATGGCCATAGATGGCCTTGAACTCTGGATCCTCCTGATTCCACCTCCCAAGTACTGGGATCACAGGTGTGCATCACTCTGCCCAGTATTGTTTGGTGCTGGGCATGGAACCCAGGGCCTCATGCATGCTTGGCAAGCACTCTATCAGCTGAGCCGTACTCTCACACCTTATTTTAATGTGCCGCATTGTTTATTCATTCATTCATTCATTCATTCATTCATTCATTCATTTATTGTGTGTATATGTGTGTGCATGGGTGCCCACACATTCAGCACATGTGCAGAGGTCAGAAGACAACTTTTGGGAGTCAGTTCTCTCTACTATGTCAGATCTGCGGATCAGACTCAGGTCATCAGTCTTGGCTGCAGGCGCCTTTACCTACTGAGCCATCTCCTCAGTTCATATTTATTTTTTTTTAAGATTTATTTTTATTGCTTTTAATTGTGTGTGTGTGTGTGTGTGTGCCTGTGAATGTGTGCACCTGAGTGAAATGCCCATGAGCCAGAAGTGACAGGTGGTTGTGAGACTCCTAATATGGGTGCTGGGAACCTAACTCAGGTCCTCTGCAAGAGCTGTATATGTACTCAACCACTGAGCCATCTCTTCAGCCCCGTGGTTTGTTTTTTTTTTTTTTTGAGACAAGGTCTCATGTAGCCCAAGCTGGCCTTGAACTCGTTATGCAACTGAGGCTGGCTTTGAACCCCTGATCCTCTTGCCTCTACCATCCAGTGTTGGGATTACAGGTGTACACCACCATTCCCTGTTCATTTTCTTTCAATCATTTCTTCTCTGTGATTAGAGTTGGACAATTTTTTAATGAACTGCCTTTGAATTCATTGTTTCTTTCTCTTGTCATCTCAAATTTGCTATTGAGCCCTTCTGACAAAAATAAATTTTTAAGACAGGGTCTCATGCCTGGCATGCCTTTGATCCCAGCAGTCAGGAGACAGAGGCAGGCAGATCTCTGTGAGACTGAAGATAGCCTGGTCTACATTGTGAGTTCTAGCCCAGCTGGGGCAACATAATGAGACGCTGTCTCAACAAAACAAAACAAAACAAGACATGGCGTTGTCTTCATCTTTAGGCTGGCCTCATCTTCTCTATGTAGCCAAGGATGACTCTGAACTCCTGATTCTCCTGCCGCCATCTTTCTAATGTTAGGATTACAGGCATGCACCACCACATCCAGTTTATGTGGTACTGGGGATGGAGCCCAGGGCATACTAGGCGAGCACTCTACCAACCGAGCCACATCCCCAGCACTACTACTGTTGTTTTTGACATGACTTCAGTTGTGTCTTTTGTCTCTCTAGTGGTGTATGGCCAATGAGATCTCTGCTTGGTGTGTGCGTGTGTGTGCGTGTATGTGTGTTTGTGTGTTTGTGTGTGTGTGTGTGTGTGTGTGTGTGCGTGCATGCAGGCTAGAGGTCAAACTTCAGGTGTCATTCCTCAGGTGTACTCCATCTTGTTTTTTGAGACAGTGTCTTTCACTGGCCTGGAACTTTCCAAATAGGCTAGGCTGACCAATGAGCCCCAGGGATCCCCCTGTCTCCATCTCCTCAGCACTGGGCTTACAAGCACTTGCCATCATGCCCAGCTTTTTATTTTATAATTTTTATTTTATGTGTCTGAGTGTTTTGCCTGCACATATGTAAGTGTGCCAAGTGCCTGCAATACCTACAGAGGCCAGAAGAGGGGTTGAATCCCTTGGAATTGGAGTTACAGATGGTTGTTAGCCACAATGTTCTGGAAACTGAACCCAGGTCCTCCATAAGAGCAGCCAGTGTTCTTAACCACAGAGCCATCTCTCCAGCCCACACCCAGCTTTTTCGTGTAAGTTCTTGGGATTCAACTGACATCCTCCTGCTTGCCAGGCAAGCACTTTACAGGCAGAGCCATCTGCCAGCCCAGCTTTGCTTTTCCTGTTTTCCTGTTTCATTCTGACTCTGGAGTCTTCTTGCATCTGCATGGCTTAGGTGTTAGTTAATGGCCTAAGCAGAGGTTGTGCTTAATCACTGTGATGGCTTATCCTGGGTGTCAATTTGACTGGATCTGAGATTAACTGAAATGAAAGAAGTCTTCTTGATTGGATCATCTGAAGCTGGAAGACACACCCTAAATGTGGGTGTTACCTTCTGATGGCAGCCAGTATAAAAGACCAAGGCAGAGGAGATCACCTGGCTTCTTGCTGCTTGCCTTCTCTCTCTCTGGTGAGTTTGTCTTGCTGCTGTAGACTGAAGACTAGCTGATCTTTTGGAATTCATCAGACCTTCAGCACCAGATTGGGACTACTGAGACATCCAGCCTCGTGGACTGAGCGACTACGGATTCTCAGCCTCTCCAGTGTGGTGCAGCATTGTTGGACTACTCGGACTCTATCCTGTGAGCTAAGCTGATAAATCTCTATACATATATATTCATTCTACTGCTTCTGTTTCTTTGGAGAACCCTGACTAATACAATCACCCAGGATGTCGCCCACTGCGAGGCCTGTCGTGTGCAGCCTGGTGCCGGTGAGGAATTCCTCTATGTGGGACTCTCCCTCAGTTTCCTTCTCTATCTGCTGGCTTCCCTTACACATGCTGGCCGGGTACTTACCAGTATCTGCATCCCCTGCAAGCATCATTAAAAAGAACCATCACAGGACCAGCCATATGGTTCAGAGGGTAAAGAGGCTTACCACCAAGCCTGGTGACCTGAGTTCCACCCCCAGGACCCACATAGTAGGAGGAGAGAACTGACTCCTGCAAACTGACCTCTGACCTCCATATAAGCATTACGTTTGTGACCTTCTCCCCAAAATAAATAAATTTAATAATAAAAAAAACTTTAAAAAAAGAAACGCTAGATCGTGGAGGTAATTGTGTTGACAATAGCACAGAAAGAAATGAACTCATAATGTTTATTTAACGACTTTTTTATTTTTATTTTTTGAGACAGGGTCTCCCCGTATCCTCAGTTGGCCTGGAACTCACTATGTAGACCAGGCTGGCCTCAATCTCACCAAGATCTGCCTGCCTCTGCCCCCTGAGTGCTGGTATTAAAGGCATGCGCCACCATGCCTGGCTTTTACTTAAGGACTATTTTTTTAAAAATTACATTTAAGTTATTTTTATTTTGTGTAGGGGAAGGAGGGGCGTGTGAAGAGGTCAGAGAACAACTTTGAGGAGTTGGCACTCTGTTTCCACCATGGGGTCCCTCCTGAGGACTGAACTCAGGTCAGTCAGGCCTGTCAGCAAGCACCTTCATGGGCTGACCCATGTCACTGGCACATAGTGCTCATTTATAAGTGTAACTGATGCAGGTGCGGTGGAGGTATAGGCCTGTAATCTGTGTACTTGGAGGGCTGAGAGGCAGGAAATGGAGTACAAGAGCAGCCTGGGCTACATTCTGTACCTCAAAAAAGAAAAAAAGAAAATACAAAAATTAGGTTGGAGTTTTTCACTGGCAGAGTGCATGCTTGAAACCCAGGCCTAGATCCCCAGTACCACCAAAAACCAAACCAACAAAACAAAACAAAACCTCTTCTCTGCAGGGCAGAGTCCTCCTGATGGTCTCCCCCTAGCGGTTGGAATTCCAGTTCGGGCAGCTTCAAAGATGTCTTTCCATTAATTACCACAAGAGGGCGCTCCGCCTCCTTCCAAACAGACTGTTAAAGGAATGGCTAGTTTCCCAGTCCCCATAAAAACACATCTACCCCTTCCAGACCTCACGGGGTTCTTGTTTGTCCCCTCCCTCTGGATTTACAGTCTTTCATCTAACAAATCATAACGTTGCTATGGAAACTGTTACCTTCCTTGTCCTTTTCTCCTTAGTCGGTATGTTCAGAATAGAATGACTCTCCTCTGTAGGGCTCCTGAGTGGTCAGCTGGCCTGGAACTCACTATGCAGACCAGGTGGAACTCACAAAGATCCACCTGCCTCTGCCTCCCGAGCGCTGGGATTAAAGGTGTGCGCCATCCTGCCCAGCACCAAGATTCTTAAGAGATTCCAAGAGAAGAGCTGGGTAGTTCAGTGGGTAGAGTACTTGCCTCGCATGGACCTCTGTGAGATCAAGGCTAGCCTGGTCTATATAGTGAACTCCAGGACAACTGGGGCTACAAGGAGACCCTGTCTCAAAAATCAAAAAAGAAATAAAGAGGGAGAAGTGTTTGTGTCTGGAAAGATGTCTTATTGCTCTTTCAGAGGACCAGAGTTTGAGTCCCAGCACCCACATCATACCTCGTGGTTCTCACAACCACCTGTAACTCCAAGTCCAGGGGATCCAATGTCTCTGGCCTCCTCAGGCACCTGTACTCACGTCTCACCTGGACATATATACAGACACATGCATATGCATATAAATTTTTTTTTTTTTTGGTCTTTTTGAGACAGGCTCTCCCTGTAGCCCCAGCTGTCCTGGAACTCACAATGTAGACCAGGCTGGCCTTGAACTCACAGAGATCCGCCTGCCTCTGCCTCCCAAGTGCTGGGATTAAAGGAGTGTGCACGGCTATAAATTTTAAAAAATAAAAACAAGCCAGTGTGGTAGAGCACATCTTTAGTCCTAGGACTCAAGAGGCAGAGGTGGATGGACCTCTGTGAGATCAAGGTCAGACCGGTCTACAAAGTGAGTTCCAAGCCAGCTGGGGTGACAGGGAGACCCTGTCCCAAAAAACAAAACAAAACAACCCCCCCAAACCCCACCATAAATAATAAATAAATAAATAAATACTAAACTATCCTAAAACAAAATGAACAATAAAAACAATAGAGAGGGCTGGAGATGTAGCTCAGTTAGTAGAATGCTCGCCTAGCATGCCCTAAACCCTGGGTTTCATCCCTATCATCACATAAACCAGGCACCTGTAATCCCAGCACTTGAGAGGTAGAGACTGCAGGATCAGAAGTTCAAGGTCATCCTTGGTTATGCAGAGTTTGAGGCCAGTCTGAGCTATGTGAGGTCTTGTCTCAAAAATAAAACAAAACAAAAACAAACAAACCAAAACAAAACCCCCCAAAACAATTAAAAGATTCTAAGACACATTGTGGGTAGTGGCTCAAGTTTGTAATCCCAGTACTCCGGAGGCTGAGGCAGATCACCATAAATTTAAGGGCAACCAGGATTACAGAGTGAATTCTAGGCCACTCAAAGCTCAGAGTGAGACATTGTCTCAGAAAACAAAACAAGGGGCTGGAGAGATGGCTCAGCAGTTAAGAGCATTGGCTGCTCTTGCAGAAGATCTGTTTTCGGTTCCCAGCACCCAAATGGTGGCTAACAACCATCCATAACTCCAGTTCCAGAGGATCTGATGCCCTCTTTTAACTTTCTTGGGCATTGCTTTGTGGACGCACTTATATATACATGAAAGCAAAACACTTATTATTAGGGTTTCAAACTGCAGCAGCCTCCCCCTTCTCCAACTGTCTCAGGGACTTTGGATTTCTCAAGCCCCTGAGAAAAGAGAACTGAGCTGATAAGCACCTTGGTCTTTGAAGTCAAGGGAAGCAGACTCTTCTAAGAGGCAGCCTGACTTTCCTTTGATCTCCAAAGACAAGATAAGCAGATTCTGCCTGTTAATCAGAGATTTTAGGAGCCACTTTAGCACAGCAGCTTTTCCCTTATCTCAAGAGGACAAAAAATAAACACTTCCTGACCCAGATCCTGGCCAGCAGTTGGAATGGAGCTGGGTTTACAAGCCCCGCTTTTCCTACTCCTCCCACTCTGAGTTTTTTCCAAAAAACTTCCTGCCTTCTGCACCCTGAAGCCCTGGTATATAAGCCCCAGCTCACGTGGGCTGACATTTTCCTTTCCCCAAAGGGAATGTGTCCTGTGGGAAATAAAGCTCTATCCTGCTGAGAGTTTTATCTGTGTCTTGGTGCTTCCTCCTCTAGCCATTCGTTCTCAGGCAACTTTTTACCTATCACTTATACACATAAAATAAAAATAAGCAAAAAATTAAAATTAAAAATATGGAGACATCTGAAGCTGGGTGTGGTGGCACCCAACATTTAATCCCAGGACTCGGGAGACAGAGGCAGAGCTCTGAGTTTTAGGTCGGCCTGGTCTACATAAGGAGTTCCAGGTCAGCCAAAGCTCCATCATGATGACCTGCCTCAAAAGAAAAAAAGAAAGAAAGAAAAAAAGAAGACAGGAAGACACCTGACATCAATCCTTTACCTCTACACACATGCACACACAAACATGTTCACACACATGCACACAGAGCACACACAAACATATGCAAAAAAAATGGGGGAAATGAATTTTCAAAGGATTGGTGTGAGTGGTTTCCTCTTGCCTCAGGCTCCGTGCGGCTTTGCAGGCCCTGCTGGGTCTCACCCCTGCTACTGTCTCAAGGACCTCTCTTCTGAGCTTGCTCTCTTGCAACATCTCAGTTTATTTAGCTTGCTCTGTTTCTTAAAATAAAAGAAAGCCAAGTGCCTTCTCGACCTCTCGTCTTCCCAGCCAGCATCCCTCCCTTTGTTAACCTTTTAGTCTTTAAAAAAAAAAAAGATGACAGTCTCATGTAGCCCAGCCTGGCTTTAAAGTGGGAGGATGACCTTGAACTTCTGATCCTCTTTCCTCCACCTACCCTGTGCTGAGATTTCAGG
>NW_008337205.1:1586313-1593886 GCF_000622305.1 Nannospalax galili
TATTGCCATACGATACCATTTCATCTTCACTTATTCTATAGCAATTACTGAGGGGAGTTTGTTGTAAATAACTATGTAGAATACTATTGGCATGTGGGGAAAAAGACGCAGTGATTTATACAACCTGACTGCTCATCCAGGCCAAAGGATGATAAGTACATAAATGATTTAAAAATTAATTTTTATTTATCTGTTTTTATTTTTATGTGCATGAGCACCTTGCCTGCATAGATGTAAGTGATCCTGTGCGTGTAATGCCCATGGAGGCCCAAAGAGGGTGTCAGGTCCCCTGGAACTGGATTTACAGGCCATATTTAACCACCAGCCCTATGGATGCTGGGAAACAAACCTGAGTCATCTCCAGTTCCGGGGAGATCTGATGCCCTCTTCTAACTTCCACGGGCATTGCAGGACACAGGTGCATATACATACATGCAGACAATACACTCATACACATAAAATAAAAAATGATAAAGTATTTTTTAAAATTAAAACGTTATATATTTTTATTTTACATGTGTTTTGCCTGCATGTATGTAAATGCAGCACATGCATGCAATGCCCATCAAGGCCAGAAGAGGACATCAGATCCCCTCAAACTGGAATGAAGGATGGTTGATAACCACCATGTGGGTGCTAGGAACTGAACCTGGGTCCTCTGCAAGAGCAGCCAGTGCTCTTAACCACTGAGTCATCTCTCCAACTCAAAATAAAATTCTTAAAAGCATTCCTAGAAGCAGCTACATCTGCTTTCCCCTGCCCACTGTGGGAGTCCTCTCTCTGACCCACTGTGGGAGTTCTTTTCCTGGCTCCAGTGCTTGCTCTTTAAAAAAAAGTGTTTATTATTTTTATTTTATTATTATTTTATTATAGAGTGTATTGTCTGCCTGTGTGTAAGTGCACCTGTGTCATGCAATGCTTGCAGAGGTCAGAAGAGAGCATCTGATCCCCTGTAACTGGAGTTACAGACAGTTGTTAGCTGCCATGTGGGTGCTGGGAATTGAACTTGGGTCCTCTGCAAGAGCAGCCAGTGCTCTTAACCTCTGAGCCATCTCTCCAGCCCTCCAGTGTTTGTTCATACCTCCCCCTGCTATTTACCAAAATCTACCTTTAGGGATAAATAGATCTTAGGATCTTAAAAATGTCTCATGTGTGTTTGAGGAAAATATCTGTTCTTTAAATTGCTGGGGTTGGGCTTGGGGAGATGGCTTAGTGGGTAAAGCATTTGCGATGCAAGTCTGAGGGCTGGAGTTTAGATCCCCAACCAGACATGGCAGTGTGTGTATCATCCCAGTGCTCCTATAGTGAGGCTGGTGTCAGAGAGAGGAGAGCCCCTGATTCTTAAGCCAGCTAGCCTGGCACGTCCAGCATCAAGCAAGATACCAGTTTCAAAAAAGGTAGAAGGCAAGGACCAACATCTGAAGTTGTCCCCTCACACCCACCATGGCATGCACCTCCCCACATGCATATACACACATGCACAAGCACACACACACCTATTGTACACACAGAAAGATGAATGAATGAATTGCTGAGATCAGAATTTGTGTGTGTGTGGTGTACGTGTGTGCATGCAGATGGAGGTCAGAGGTCAACCTTGGCTAGTGTTCCTCAAGATACCATCCACCTCGTTCTGTTCTGTTTGAGACGTCTCTCTTTATTCTGTCTTTGTTTTTTTTTTTTCTGTGACTGTGATAAAATACTCTGACAAAGCTACTTAAAGCAGAAAGGGTTTATTCTGGCTGACAGTTCAGTTCATCATGGTGGGGGAGTCAAGGTGGCGGGAGCTTGGTCACAAGCAGCTGGTCCCATTATGCCCATAGTGGAGAAGGAGAGAGAGAGAGAGAGAGAGAGAGAGAGAGAGAGAGAGAGGCATGCTGTTGGTCTATTCCCTTCATTTACCTAGTCTGGCCAGGGACTGTCACCGCCCATAGTGGGCAGGTCTTCCCACCTCAGTTAATGCCATCAAGATAACCCCCACAGACAGGCTCAGACTCCTGTTTCTCAGCTAATTCTAGATTCTGTCAAATTGACAATCAATACCAACCATCACCATCCTAGAGCCCACTGATTAGCTAAACTGGTGTCCATCCAGCCCCCGGGATCTGCCTGTCTCCTCATCTCACTCTCTAGTAAAAGCAAACTCCACATCCCTCAGCATGTTTTTTCAGTCCCTGGAAATGGGACTCCATCCCACATTCCTGACACATGGACAGCCAGACTCTCTGTCCTAGTTTGTTTCTCCATTGCTGTGACAAAACACTCTGACCACTACCAAGTTGGGGAGGAAAGGGTTTATTCAGCTTACACCTCCCAGGTCACAGTTCATCAGGAAGCCCAAGGTAGGAACTCAGGGCAGGAACCTGGAGGCAGGAGCTGGAGCACAGGCCTTGAAGGAATGCTGCTTACTGGCTTGGTCCCCGGGCCCATCCTCAGCCTGCTTTCTTATACAACACAGGCCCACCTGCCCAAGAGTGGTACCACCCACAGTAGGCTGGGCCCTCCCACAGGCTCAGTAATCAAGAAGATGCCCTATGGACATGACCTCAGGTCAGTTCAATGTAGGTAATTCCCCAATTGAGGCTCCCTCAACCCAGATGTGTCAAGCTGACACTAAAGTTATCCAGAACACTCTCCTTGGCATCTTCCCCCCTCACCCTCTAGCATCTTCCTCTCTAGGTACTGATTCCATTCCACTGCCTCCAGGAAGCTCTCTGGGATCCGACCCTTATCCAAGTCTCCACTGTTGTTTTTCCATACTTGACATTGCATTTATTCATCCTTTTTATTTCCCTATCTGAGGATGAGAGCGAGGACTCCCCCCCCACCCCAACCCTGTCCCCAGGATGCCTCACACGGCGCCTCACATGGCGCTTTGCTTCTGGAAGACGTGATCCAGCTTGTTAAGCTTAATTGAATCACAGCTCATCTACAGAGTTCTCTGCTTTCTTCCCATGCACAGCCAGGCCTCCCTGCCTTTCTGGAAGGAATCAAGGTCAACAGAGCTCATCTCCATCCCAGGGGACCCTGGAGTTTGCAAATCTTGCTTCTCCCTCTCTGAGCCTTTTCTGGTCACACTCCGTCTACAACCCTGGTGAAGGGCAGGAGGGAGAGGGCAGGGGAAGGAAAGAAAGCCACAGGTTCAAAGACCATCTTGGGGGGGATTTATTTATTTGTATTTTGTGTATGAATGTTTTGATGTATGTATATAAGTGCACTTGTGCATACAGTGCCCATGGAAGCCAGAAGAGGGTGTTGGATTCCCTGGAACTGGAGTTACAGGTGGCTATTAGTCACCATGTGGGTACTGGGAACTGAACCCAGGTTCTCTGCTAGAACAGCCAGAGCTCTTAACTATGGAGCCATTTCTTCAGTCCCCCCAGACCATCTCTTAATGTCTCCTGTCTCTCCTTGGAATATGCAAAGATGGGGGGAATTCTTTTGAAAGTATCAGATCTTTCCATCCATTAATAATGCGATGTTTCAGATAACAATGAAAATCAGACTCCCTACTCCCTGGAGGTGGAATTGTGCAAAATCTAAGAGGTCATGTTCTGTCTCTGAGGTGATGTGACTCTGTAGATGGCATTCAAACGACACCCCCACCCCCCTAGGCAGGCCTGGGCCATCTATGATGATACAGCAGGTGGGAGTGGGGAGGAATGCAGCATCATAGCTAACTGCCTGACAAGAGGCTGGTCCCACAGGGGAGCCAAGCTGCAGTGAAGGAAATTTACTGCATGTGTTGGAGCCTGGCAAAGTGAAATTGAACTTGGGCGATAATCAGTCTGATTAGGTTTGTGCCTCCTGGAGGGAGCCGAAGGAGGGAAAGAGGGAGGGAGCTGGAGGAGGGAAGGGGGTTGGGAAACCAGGCCAGTCAACATCAAGGTGGAAACTGAGGTCAAGACCGACTGAAGGGCTAGGAGTGGTGGTGCATGCCTATAATCCCATCACTTTGGAAACTGAGGCAGGAGGATTGCTCAAAGTTTGAGGTCAGCCTGGGCTAGGCAGTGAGTTCCAGGACAGCCAGAAGAATGGGTTCCCTCCCCCCAAAGAGTAATGGAATGGGGAGGCAGGCAGGAAACTCTGGATGACTAAATATAAAATGCACAGAGACTAAGTGAATGTGAGCAGTCATCAGGCAGTAGTCTGGGTAAACATGAGTGCCAGCTCTCATGGCAGGGAAGCCTAGAGCTGGGGGAAGCACTGGAGCTGGGGTGCCCATGATGCCTCCTCCCTGCCCTGGCTTACAAGGTAGCTGGCCTGATGAGAGGCTCAAGATTTAGCACCACAGTGGGTCTGATGGCTCAGGCCTGTGCTCTCAGCTACATGAGAGGCTGGAGGCAGGAGGATCAAAAGCTCAAGGCCAGCCTGGGATACAGTGAGTTCAAAGCCAGTCTAGACAACTGAATGGGACCCGGTCTCAAAATAAAAAGGAGAAGAGGGCTGGGAATGTAACTCAGTGGTGAAGTGCTTGCCTGGAATCCCCCACTGAGGGGCTGGGAGTGAGACTCAGCAGTAGAGCACTTGAGTAGAATCCCAGTGAGAGGCTGGAGTGTGACTCAGCGGTAGCATGCTTAGGTATCCCAGTACAGAAGGGACAAAAAACAAAACAAAACAACCGATCTACATCAGCAGTCTCTCTCTCTCTCTCTCTCTCTCTCTCTCTCTCTCTCTCTCTCTCTCTCTCTCTGAGACAGGGTCTCCCTGGAGCTTACTATGTAGACCAGGCTGGGCTCAGTCTCACAGAGATCCACCAGCCTCTGCCTCCCAAGTCCTGGGATTAAAGGCATGTGCCACCATACCTGGCTAAGCAGTCTCCTCTGCATCTTGTGGCCATCTCTGGTGTCCTTGCGAAGCTTGCTTGTTCATTTCCTCGGCATGCCAGTCTGTCCAAATGCCCCCCTTTAATGCACAACCTTGTACATTAGATTAGGGGTCTGCTTCAGTTGAAACCCTTCTTTTTGCTATCATTGTTTTAATCTCTAAGACAGAAGCTCACTATGCAGCCCAGGCTGGCCTTGAATTTATAAACCTTCTGCCTCAGTCTCCTGAGTGCTGGGATTACAAGGGTACACCACCACACTTGGCTAAGTAAGAGCCCTTCTACATCTTTATGGATATATCCAAATAAAGGCATGTTGTGGCTGGAGAGATGGCTCAGCGGTTAAGAGCACTGACTGCCTCTTGCAGAGGACCCAGGTTCGATTCCCAGCACCCACACGGCTACAAACCGTCCTTAGCTCCACTTCCAGGGGAATCTGAAGCCCTCTTCTGACCTCCGCAGCATTGCATGACACCGGTGCACCCACATACATGCAGGCAATATACTCATACACGTAAAATAAAAATAATAAATAAAATATTTAAAAACAAACACCCCCCCAAAACAAATAAAACAATGTTATGAAGCACTAGAGCACTGGACTTCAGCATTTGATATAGGGGTGAGCATCAGCTCATACATGGCACATGTCTTCACCTACAGTGATGGTCCTCAAACATTGGACAGGACCACATCACCTGAGCGCTAACAAAGATGCTGGGGGCAGGGGCTGGAGGGCTGGCTCAGTGGTTAAGAGCATGTTCTGGTTTGATTTCTGTTGCCGTGATAAAACACTGACCAAAAGCCACTTGGGGGAGTAACAGGTTCATTTGACTTACATGATCAAGGGAAGCCAGGGCAGGAGCTCAAGGCAGGAATCTGGAGGCAGGAACTGAAGCAGAGACCATGGAGGAACACTGCTTACTGACTGACTTAGCTAGATTTTTTAAAAAACATGTGGGGGCTGGGAATTGAACCTGGGTCCTCTGGAAGAACAGCTAGTGTTCTTAACCACTGAGCCATCTCTTCGGCTCCTCTGCTTAGCTTTCTTATACATTCTGGACCTACCTGTGTAGGGATGGCATTATTCACAGTGGCCTGGCCCCTCCTTCATCAATGAGCAATCAAGAAAATGGCCACAAGCCAGTCTGGTGGAGATGATTCATTCATTATGGTTTCAATTTGATAAAAAACTAACCAGTACAAAGGGCTTGCTGATCTGGAGAACCTGAGTTTGGCTCCCAGGACCCATGTCCAGTGGCTCACAACCACCTGTAACTCTAGCTCCAGGGGATCTGACACCCTCTTCTGGCCTCTTTGGGCATCTGTGCTCACACATATGCACACACACACATAAAAATAGAAATAAATTTTTTTTAAAAAAATTAGGGGTTCAAGCTTCTGGGCATAGCATGGACAAAGTGGGTGACACCCTCCTAAGACTGAACACTGCCTTTCCACAGGACTGCCAATTGGACCTCAGGTACATTTTCCAAATAATTTTTATTTTTAAATTTTATATGTATGACTGTTTTGCTTGCATATATCTAAGTCCATCTGTGCATGCAATGTCCACGGAGGCCAGACAAAGGTGTTGGATCCCTGAACTGGAGTTACACAGTTGATAGCCACCATGTGGGTGCTGGGAACCGAAGCTGGGTCCTCTGCAAGAGCAGTCATTGCTCTTAACCACTAGATTGTCTCTCCAGCCCTGTGTTTTTTAAACAACACTTTTTTTTTTTTTTTTTAAAGAAAGACTCACTGCGTAACCCTGGCTGGCCTAGAACTTGTTATGTAAGCCAGGCTGCCCTCAATCTCACAGAGATTCACTTGCCTCTGCCTCCCAAGTGTTGGGATTAAAGGTATGTGCCACATGCTTGGCCAAATCTATCTATCTATCTATCTATCTATCTATCTATCTATCTATCTATCTATCTATCTATCTATCTATCTTTCTTTCTTTCTTTCTTCCTTTCTTTCTTTCTATCTCTCTCTCTCTTTCTTTCTTTCTTTCTTTCTAATAAATAGTTTATTGAGAATTTCATACATGCATATAAGGTGTTTTGATCAAATCCATGCCCACTGTCTCCCCTCCAACTCCTCCCATATCTCCCCATCACTTTTTGGTTATTTCATCTTGAAGCGGGTGTTAAACCATCCATTGATATTTTCCATTGGCACCTTCATAGTGCTCCCAAAGCTGTGAGAGCTAACCTTCAGGGGATGTGGTTGCACGTCATTTGCAGCTCTGTTGCTCCAAATCCTGTGTGCAAAGTATGTTTTGTCTTCAGCAGTAGGGTCTTACCTTCAAGTTCTGGGAGGCCATCAAGGGTCTTGGAGCACCGTGGCCAACAGCTCAAAGAAAGGTATCTCCTCTCTGGCACTGTTGTTATGTAGCCTTTAGCTATACATATGAACTCATGTAGAGATAATGTATGTGTAATTTGGCATTAGGTTGTTGGACGAATATGATTCACTCTGGTTTTTTAAAACTAGCTAGGCATAATTTCTCTCTCTCCTGTCTCTCCCTATCTATGGTTCTGCTATGGTTTCCCCATTTAAAATGAACAGGGACACAGGGTGAGGCAGTTGAAGTACCCCTTCAGTGGGTCTATATAAAGACTCCCAAATTGCATAACTCTTATCTCTAAAGGGGAAAGAAAGTTCTTGAATTGTGAATAGGAGATGTGAAGGAGAAGTAAAGACAAGAGTAATTAGCATTACAAGTTTTAGATGGGGAAATAGAAA
>NW_008337205.1:1593971-1595475 GCF_000622305.1 Nannospalax galili
CCTCCTCATTTTTCTTTTGTCTTCCAAGGCTGGACTCTAGAGTGATGGATTCAGGATTTGCTTTCAGGTATTTTGTTAGCAGTTGGAGTGGTTAGAATCAGTGTCAGTTCCCTCTCAAAGGCTTCTGAAATAGGGGGAGAAAATAAATTTATCCATCAGTTTAGAACAATAGCTGGTTGTCTCCCTTAGCTACAGGTGGGCACTACAGTACTGGAGACCAAGATTTCAAGTTTTACATTTAAGCAGCACTTTCTGGTTAGGAACAAAATCATCAATGAGAAATAATTGTCAAATAACCTTTTATATAGACTTAAGCCTAATGTCTGGGAAGTGTAATCCCTTGAACTCTTAAAGAAATATACTGATGTGTTTAGTCTTTGGTTATACTTTCCTTTTGGGTGTTTAAGACCATGCAGTTGGCCCAAATAAATCAATTTATTTTTATACTTAAAGTCATTTGAGGATATGTTCCTCAGGAGTCACATGGGCTTGGGAGGAGCCCCTGGCTCCTTTCTTTTACCAGTTCCATCTATGTGAAGAGAAGTCAAATGTCCTGGTCGACTATGTCTGGCTTTACTTGAAAGCATGAATGGGTGTTTCCTCTGAGTTGACCCTCCTCTTTGTAGACTGGACACTGGTTCAAGTCCATGTCATGGGGCCTCCATGTCCTCCCTGAACAAGAGGACAGGTGACTCATCACAGTTACAGGACATTTTGAGAGACGTTCCATAGTCCCCTGGAACTTAGTCAACCTTGGAGGGAAAGGGGCAAAAACTGTTCTTTAAATCCCTCTGACCACATTAGTATAGGCCTCAAACTATGGATGTTAAACATCCAATAACATTAGTTCCACCAATCTGGTACTTTTACTTATCATGTGCTATGTAGATAAGGCTTGGGTAAAAAACCAAATATTCTCAGACAAACCTTGACTAGATATATATTTTGTTTCTTAAACTAGTTGACTAAACTATGACCTTAGAAAATTTAAGATTATGTGTATATTATTTTTGTCTCATCCTTTATATATCATAACAAACCTAAACAGACCTTCATCACTTGATTAGGTGTTCTCATTTTTTTCTGTCAATTTTGGAAAACATCTCCATTCCCTTATCCTTAGCCATATCTTTTTAACATCTTTTTTAGTCTCATTTTCTTTTTGTAAAAAAATAATTATGAGACATAATAGCATTAACAAATAAATTTTCCATCTGTTGTGAGACTTCTTTTCCGGGGTTGCTAAGCAATGCTTATTCCCTTTCAAGGTCGAGCTTACTTACCGAGACAACTGAGGAGTTGCTGAGGTGTATGTATGACCTGAGGGTATGCACACTGGATAGCCTTTGTGGGTTATGGCTTCTCTTCCTAGTCTTCCGCAGATTGCATACTTTAGCTTTCCCCAAATCCAGGAGGCCATATGTAATTAGGGACAAATTACATACAGTTGGCTGGGAAGAGTGGCTGGATACTCTGGTGAGGGTCCAATGACCTTGCTTGGCCC
>NW_008337205.1:1595797-1596055 GCF_000622305.1 Nannospalax galili
GGGGCCACTTAGGTTGCTTCCATCTCTTAGTTATTGTTAAAAAAGCATCAACAAACATGGTTGTACCCGTGTCTCTACAATAGGATGAGTCCTTTGGGTATATGCCAAGGAGTGGTGTAACCGGGTCATATAGTAGGTTCATTTTTAGTTTTTTTAAGAGTTTTCCACACTGTTTTCCATAGGGATTGCAATCCCACCAGCAGTGAATGAGTGTTCCCCTTTCTCCACATCCTCGCCAGCATGTGGTATCATTTGTTC
>NW_008337205.1:1596702-1622665 GCF_000622305.1 Nannospalax galili
TTGACCTTTGTGCAAGGTTAAAGACAAGGGTTCAATTTCATTCTTCTATAGGTGGAGATCCAGTGTTGCCAACCATTTGTTGAAGATTCTGTCTTTGTTCAATGTGTGTTCTTGGCACCTTTGTCAGATATCAGGTGGCTGAAATTGCATGTACTCGGGTTTGGATCTTCAATGATGATCTATGTGTCTATTTTTGTGCCAGTACCATGCTGTTTTTATGACTATAGCTCTGTAGTATACTTTGAGATCTGGTATAGTAATCCCCCCAGCGTTGCCCTTTGTGCTCAGGGATGCTTTGGCTATCTGGGGTCTTTTGCACTTCTATATGAGTTTAAGGATGGTTTTGTCTAATTCTGTGAAGTATGTCATGGGGATTTTGATTGGAATTGTATTGAATCTATATGTTGCTTTTGGTAAGATGGTCATTTTTACAATACTAATTCTTCCAATCCATGAGCATGGGAGGTGGCGGGAAGTGGCCCCAAGGACTCCTGATGACTGCACTGAGGAGATGGGTTTGCGCAATGGACTTACCCTGGAGAGAGTCCTGCAGGTTGGAGAGAGCGCTACTGATTTTTTGTAGATTAATTTTATAACCTGCCACTATACTGAAAGTGTTGATCAGTTCTAGGAGTTTTCTGGTGGAACTTTTTGGGATCTCTTAGGTATAGTATCATGTCATCTGCAAAAAGTGATCGTTTGACCTCTCCTTTTCCAATTAGTACTCCTTTAATTCCATTCTCCTGTCTTATTGCTCGAGCAAGAGTTTCAAGCACTATGTTGAAAAGGAGTGGAGAAAGTGGACATCCTTGTCTGGTTCCTGATTTCAGTGGGAATGCTTTCAGTTTTTCTCCATGTAGAATGATGTTGGCTGTGGATCTGTTGTATATAGCTTTAATTATGTTGAGGTATGTTCCCTCCAGTCCATTTCCCTCTAGGACTTTGAACATAAATGCATGCTGAATTTTGTCAAAAGCCTTTTCTGCACCTATTGAGATGACAATGTAGTTTTTGTCTTTGAGTCCATTTATATGATTAATGATGTTTATTGACTTGTATATATTAAACCAGCCCTGCATCTCTGGGATAAATCCTACTTGATCATAGTGAATGATCAGTTTCTTACACTTATTTTACTTTTAAAATATTTTACTATTTGTTTATTTATTTATGTGTGCTGGTGCTATAGTGTGCATGTGGAGTTCAGAGGACAGATTATAGAATGTTCTCTCCTTCCACCATGTGAATCATAAGGACTGTGCTCAGGTCATCAGGTTCGGTGACAAACGCCTTTACTGGTTAAGCCATATGATGGGCTCCTTGGTTGTTGTTTTTGTTTTAGACAGGATCTCACTATGCAGCCCTGGATGTCTTGGAACTCTCTATGAAGACCAGGCTGGTCTCAAACTCACAGAGATTCAACTTCCTCAGCCTCCTGAGTACTGGGATTATAGGAACGTGACACCATGCCCACTCATTCTTAAAATATGAGCAATATCTGTGTCTTGACAGAAAAAATACTCTTAAACAAGCTGGGCATGTTGGTGCACATCTGTAATCCTATACTTAGAAGGCTAACAGGAGGATCATGAATTCAAAGCCAGCCTATGCTATATAATGAAATAAAAAAGGATGTTATGAGCGAATTGATGAACACATAAGAGGCTCTGGGCTGCATTCCCAGCATTGCACCAAACCACACCAAAACCAGAGGAACTGAATAGGACAGTTATACGTTTGAGCTGTGAATGCACATGTATCTGTTATTGGAGACAAACAGCTCAAGGCAGGAGGTTTGTTTTGGCTCACAGTTTCTGGGAGTTTAGTCCACAGTTGTTTGGCCCCATATGCTTGGGCATCATGGTGGCAAGAGTGTGTGGCAGAGGTGTTTCTTCATGTGCGGGGAGTGGCCAAGAACAAGACACCCCCAGGACCTACCCCCCCAATCTACTTCCTTCAGCTATGCCCCATCACCTAAAGTTTCTGAAACCTTCCAAAATAGCACCAACCAGCTGGGGATCAAGCACTCAAAACATGAGCCTGCAGGGGGAGTTAATATTCAGGCCATAGCAATATGTAAAATTGTGATGCTGGGAAGACAGCCCAGTGGGTATAGTGCTTGTTACACAGGCATGAGGACCAGAGTTCAGTGCCTGGAACCCACCTGTGTAGCTGGGTGAGGTGGCAGGCACTTGTAATCTTTAAGCTAGGGAGGCAGAGGCAGGCAGATTCCAGGAGCTCTCTACTTAATGACTTCCAGGCCAATGACAGAAACCCTGTTTTTTTTTTTTCAGTATATATTTTTGTGCATTTCATATAATACATCTTAATCACATTTAGACCCTCTCAACTGTCTGCACTCCCCCCATAGCCCTCCCACCAGATTTTGTGTATTGTCATATAGGTTAAGGCCTACTGAGTCAAGTTTGTGTACCCAGATGTTCCTCCATGTGAGTTCATCCACTGGCACCTGCTCAGCCTATCTAGGGTCATTCTTAAAGAAGACAAACTCTCCTTCCTTCAGCAGTGATCAGCTGCCAGTAGTTCATCGGCTAAGGTGTTTCTTTGAGACAGGGTTTCCCTGTGCCCCCAGCTGGCCTGGAACTTGCTATGTAGACCAGGCTGGCCTTCATCTCAGAGATCCACTTGCCTCTGCTTCACAAATCCTGGGATTAAAGGCATGTGCCACTATGCCCAGAAAAAAACCATTTTTTAAAAATGTGTATGTGTGTGTGTGTTTGTACCACAGGGCACACATGGAAGTCAGAGAATAATTTATGGGAGTCAATCCTCTTCTTCCACCATGTGGGTGTGGGGATTGAACTCAAGTCATCAGAGTAACGGCACACTCCTTTACCCCCTGAGCCATGTTGCTGGCCGAGAGTTGAGGATTTTGATGGTAAATACGGCAATAAACGAATAAACTACAGATTTTCTGTGGGAATGGCTGAGAAACTGACTGGTATCTGCAAGTACTCAGAGTGCCCACCAGAGGGAGCAGAGTCCAGGCTCTGTCTTAGATTAAGCTGTAAGCTAAAGCATTAAAAAAGAAAGGGGGAAAAAGCATACCCAAGAATTGGGGTGGTGATACAAGAGACCTTGTGTCAAACAAGATGGAAGGAAACACCTGAGATCCCCACATATGCTCCACGTGACACGAGTGCCTGAGCCAGTACACACACACACACACACACACACACACACACACACATTTGTAAAGATGAAAAGAAATCTCTAAAAGTAAGAACGATAGCATTGAAGGGGACTTTAGAAACAATCTAGTCCTTATTCTTTGGAAAGTTAGACTGATTCCAAATGGTCACATGATGTCCCCCAAATTTAAGCCAAAGAATTAATGAGACAGTTGGAAATGGAATCCAGGTCTCCTGTCTAGAACTCTGGAAAGAAACATGAGCTTTGTTCTAGGAGAAAGTGCACTTTGGTTTTTTTTTTTTTTTTTTTTTGGTTTTTTTGAGACAGGGTCTCCCTGTAGCCCCAGCTGTCCTGGATATCACTATTGTAGACCAGGCTGGCCTTGAACTCATGGAGATTCACCTGCCTCTGCCTCCTGAGTGCTGGGATTAAAGGCATGTGCCATCATGCCCAGCTCGACTTGCTTTGTAGACCAGGCTGGTGTGGACCTCACAGATGTCTGACTATGTACATCTACCTCCCAAGGCTTGTGCCACCACGATGGGCCCAATATATTTTAAAATTTATTGTAATTAATTAATTTTTGTGAACAAGTGTTTTGCCTGCATGTGTGGAAGTGCACCATGTCATGAAATGCCCATGGAGGCCAGAGAGGGCATCAGAGCCTCTGGAACTGGACTTATGGACAGTTGCTAGCTATGATGCAGGTGCTGGGAACTGAACTTAGATCCTCTGAGAGATCAGCCAGAGCCCTTAACCACTGAGTCCTCTCTCCAGCCCCTAATACATTTATTTGTTTAATTAATATGTGTGTGCATATATGTGCCATGGCACACATGTGGAGGTCAGATTGCAACTTGTAAGAGTCAGTTCTCTCCTTCTACCATGTGGTTATCCAAGACTGAGTTCAGGTCTCCAGGCCATCTGGCCAGCCCAACCCCACCCAACCCCCCTATTTTTAAGGTGGGTTCTGGGGATTTGAATTCAAGCCCTCTGCTTGCCCACTCTTACCAGATGAGCCATCTGCCCAGCCCCTAGAGATCTTGGTTCCTTTTCTGCCTCAAGTGTGTGAGTGGATGTCTAGTGACATTCCCCCTTGTAAGGGGTGCTGGGAAGGTTGGGGATGGTCTCTTTCTTGGGTGCAGATGATCTTCCTCTCATGGTCTGAAGACCACAGTTACATCCCTGGAGGGAGGGGGGCAGAGGATGTGGCAGAGGTTATCCAGAATCCTGTATAATGTGGCAATTATAGAAAGTTCTAGAAAAGCATAACAAAATTGTTTTGGTTCCATGAAAAGCATAACAAAATTGTTTTGGTTGCTTTTAGTTACCATAAGCATATATAAGCTGGAGAGATGGCTGAGTGGTCAGGTACAAATACTACTGTGGCAGAGGACCCGAGTTCAGGTCTCAGCACCTACATTGTGTGGTTCACAACTGCCTATAACTCCAGCTCCAGGGTACCAGGTGCCCTCTTCTGGCCACCATGAGCAACTGCACTCATGTGTATACACAGACACACAGGCATATACACATAATAAAAAAACACAGTAAATCTTTTAAAAAAATAAGTACATATGATTTATTTATTAAGGAAAAATCAGCACACAAAAATAAAGAGCTTTAATCATTCATAATCTAAGAAAAATAAAACCTAGCCAAACTGAATTTTCTCAAGCAAAACCTTGCAAAACTAAGCAGTATGTGTTTTAACAGATGCTTCCATGCAGATGAATGCAGTCTTTCTTAGGAGAGTGTTTTTACAGATGTTAAAGCACAGTTCAATGTGGACACAATCACTCCTGGACCCGTGGGGGGGCGCTGTCCTCGGTGCTGAACATGAGTTGGAGGGTAGATGACTCTCTCTGAAACCAGTTCCAGAGGCCTTGCCTGACACCATGACCCACCCGTTAGTGTCTCCATCTTATTTCTATTTGAGCCTTCAGTACTGTTTTGTCTCCTCATCCGGCTCCTTGCTAAGTACAGAGTCTATTTCTAAGTCCCCATGGAGAGCTCTCAACGGAGGTGTTCCATCAAGTTTGGCTGAGCTGAGTTTCTCTTGCTCCCCGACTCCACAGTTCCAGGAAAAACAACTTTCATGTTAGCATTTACAATGCAGTCATGACTACCTGGGGCCTCTGAATTTGTATCTGAAAAGAGAGACCGAAACAAGTGAAGGTTGAGCTCAGAGAAACGTAGAGAAGTGCTTGGGTGGAACTGGCTGACCGGGAATTTCCTTTGTAGATCAGGCTAGCCTTGAATTCACAGAGATCTGCCTACCTCTGCCTTTGGAGTACTGGGATTAAAGGTGTGTGATACTGCACCCAGTGGAATTTGTCTTTTTAAAAAACTTGTAACTGCAGTCAGGCTACAGGGAATCCTTGTCTCCAAAAAAATTGTAATTGCATCTTAATTATTGATTTTGTGTGGCTGTTTGTGTATGTATATATGTGTGTGCACAAATGTGTGCCACAGTACAAAGGTCAGAGGGTAACTTGCAGGGATCAATTTTTCTCCATCCAACCATATGGGTCCCAGGGTCGTCAGGCTTGGTGGCAAGCACCTTTACCCACCAAGCCATCTCACTGGCCCTGGAATTTGTTTTATTACTTGAAGTCTCGTACAAATTTCATCTTCCCTTCCCAGCCAGGTGGGTTTAGTAGTGGTCTCTCTAGAGATCTTCTCTTTGTCCCAAGGTTCTCTCTAGAAAATATAGTCTGAAGCCAACATACTTGGTATTTCTTCTGTCCTCAAATATTCTAACCATTTGAATTTTCTTTTGAGCAGAGTCTTGTATAGCCCATGCTGGCCTAGTAGCTGAGGATGACCCTAAACTCCTGATCCTCCTTCTTCTACCTCCTGAGTGTTGAGATTACAGGCATACACCATGTCCAGTTTATGCAGTGCAGAGGATGGAACTCAGGGCTTTGTCACGCATGCTAGGCAAGCGCTCTGTAACAAAGCCACGTGCCCAGTAATAAATTATAACTTTAAAACATAATAATTTGGTGGTACACACATCTGTTATGCCAGCACTCAAGAGGCTGAAACAGGAGGATCACAACTTTGAGGCCAGCCTGGGCTACATAGTGAGACCCCCATCTCAAAATAATTAAATAAGGGGACTGTAGAGATGTCTGAGTGGTTAAGAGCACTGGTTGCATTTGTAGAAGACCTGGGTTCAGTTCTCAGTGGCTAACAACCTTTTGTAACTCTAGTTCTGGGTATCTGATGCTCTCTTCTGGCCTTTGTGGGTGTTGCACAACATGGGTGCACTTATATGCAGGTAAAACACTCATAAAATAAAAATAAATCAAAAGAAATTAGGAAATACATTTTTTAATTAAATAAGCTGGGTGTGGTGGCACACACCTTTAATCCTAGCATTCAGGAGGCAGAGGCAAGGGGATGCCTGTGAGTTCAAGACCATCCTGGTCTACATAGTGAGTTTCAGGTCAGCTAGGGCTACCTGGTGTCAAACGCTGTTTCAAATAACAAGGAAAACAATGAGGACATCAATGACTTAAGGGCAAAAGGAAACAGGAGAGTCTGAAACCTCTTGGGTTCAAGGAAGGTGGTCAGACTTGAGCTGACCTCTCTCCATCACTCAGAGCCCCATTCAAACTCCTTTTGTCTCTCATTAGACACCCATGAGGCTGACTCTCTCCTCTCTCCACTCTCTCCTACCTGTTCCCCTCCTGAGTTATGCTCACTTCCTACAGTGTGGTCCATAGACCATTGCCTGGACCACACTCTATAACTATGGCTTTGCTTGCCTGAAGGTTCTACCATGGAGGAGAGATGGCAGACTCAGGGAGGCAGGAGGTGGCCACTCACCTTTCTTTCAGGGTCTATGTTGTTCAGTGAAGGCTGGAAGTTGCTGTACATAGAATCCATGTGAACATAGTCTTCTCGTTCTAGGGAGCCACAAGGAGACAGACAGTTAGGAACACAGGCTCTCATCAATCCCTCCAGCCCCACCCACGAAGAGGGGGTTTATCCCACTTCCGTGAGATGGAAAACCATTGAAAATGTGGATCTGGGCTGGAGAGATGGCTCAGCGGTTAAGAACACTGACTGTTCTTGCAGAAGACCCAGGTTCGAATCCCAGCACCCACATGGCAGCTAATAACTGTCAGTAACTCCAGCTCCAGGGGATCTGAGAGCCTCTTCTGTCGTCCACTGGCATTGCACGACACGGGTGCACTTACTTACATGCAGGCATAACACTCATATACATAAAATAAAAATAATAAATAAAATATTTAAAAAAATAAAAAAGAAAATGTAGAAGATCACTTAAATGACTTAATCCCTAAAAGCTCCATAATGTAAGTAATTTAAAGCCACAGTCAGGCTTGGTGGCATACATGTACAATACCAGTGTTCAGGAGGTGGAGGTGGGAGGTTTGAGATTAGCAAGTCCTCTTAATCACTGAGCCGTCTCTCCAGCCCCATGGTCTTGAATTCTTGATCCCCCTGTCTCAGCTACCTGAGTGCTGGAGTTACAGGCATGCACACCCCACTTGGTTTATTTCTAGATTTAAAAAAAAAATTTTGGGACAAACTTCCATGTAGTCCAGGCTGGCCTCAAACTCTCTATGTAGCCAAGGATAACCTTGAACTCCTGTTCTTCCTGCTTCCCCATCCCAAGTGCTGGGATATCCACATTATGTCTCATGCAGGCTCCTGCAGGGGCCACAGGTAGAAACAAGGTTTTTAAATGTGGCACCCAGTATTCTGAGGTGAGAAATTCTTTCCCTCTTTCCTTTGAACACCAGCATCTTCCAACTGGGTCTCCCATGTTTCCTACCCTTTGAGCCTGTGATGGTTTGAATAAGAATGTCCCCCAAAGGCTCCAAATATTTGAATACTTCATCATGAGTTGGCTGTTTTGGGGGGTTTAGGGGGTGTGGCCTTGCTGGAGGAAGCATGTCACTGGGGGTGGCCTTTAGCTTTGCCCCATTTCCAGACTTTGTCTCTGTCTCTGTCTCTGTCTCTGTCTCTGCCTCTCTCTCTCTGCTTTTTTTCTGCTTCCTGTGCCTGCTTGAAGATGTTAGTGCTCAGCTTTTTGCTCTGACTGCCTCCTGCCATGCTTTCCCACGGTGATAGACTTATCCCTTTCGAACCATAAGTCAAATAAACTCTTCCTTCTATAAGCTGCCTTTGTCACGGTGTTTTATCACAGCAACAGAGTAATAACTAATACAGAGCCATGCTGAGCCCCACAGGGATTGCCGATACCTTCACGCAAGTCAAAGCCAATGTTCTGGAATGATCCAGGAGTTGATCTGCCTTCCTCTTCATTCCACTTGTACAAGTCGGACACTCTGGACCTTTGGCTGTGGGCAGAAACCACCACAGAATCCCAGTTATGATCAGAGAGTGGAGACCAGGGGAAGGACCAGGGGAAAGCTATATCCCTGCTTTGGGCAACCCACTGTCCACCTGGAAGACAGAGACTGAAAATGGCAGGATGTTAGGAGGGACGCCTGTGGCTTACCTTTGTGCCTCTCTTCTGTAGCGGATGGAGAACACCAGGAGAATGACAAGGATCACCAACAGCACGGCGACCCCAGCTCCCACCAGCCCATACACCAGACTCTTCTGGATGCCCCAATCACAGGCCTCCCCACTGTACCAGTGAGTATCTGTTGTCAGGCAGCTGAGATAGGAGAGTGGAGAGAGCAGAGAGTCAGCTGGCCGCTGCCTTCATGGGTGTATATTGAGAGACAGAAGGAGTTTGAATGGGGCTCTGAGAGATGGAGAGAGGCCAGCTCAAGTCCAGTCTCAGTATGCTGGTCTTCCCACGAGCCGAGGTCTGGACCTTTAGATTTTGCCTTCAGAAAGTAGCCCAGGACCTAAGGCAGTTGGTTTAACCTTGAGACTTCCCTGGGTTGCAGCCCAAGCTCATTCAACATCTTCACCTCCAGCTCCCTTTTGGGAGCCCCCTTCAACCCATCTCCCCAAGTTCTTTCCCTTGCCCAAGATGCCCCTCAAAACCCTGTTCCTTCCCTGACCCACCCTGGGGGGAGGTGCTTAGGAGTGTCTCCTCCAGGAAGCCACCCCAGAATAATCAGTCAGGTCTCTTTCTGTTGGTGGCCCTTTCCTCTTTCTCTGATTGTGTGTCTGTAGGTGTGTATGTATGTTCACATGTGTGCAGGTACACATGTGTGTTTGTATATATGTGTATGCATGTATGAAGGACAGAAGTCAACCTCAGGTGTCATTCCTCAGGTACTGTTCACTGTGATTTATTTATTGATTTATTATTTATGTAGTTAGTTAGTTAGTTTTTATTTTTAAGATAGGATCTCCCTGTAGCTCTACTGGACTGGAACTCTCTATGTAGACCAGGGTGGCCTTGATCTCACAGAAACCCATCTGTCTCTGCCTCCAAAGTGCTGGCATTAAAACTATGTGCCACCATGCCCAGCTTATTTTTATTTTATGTGTATGAATGTTTTTCCTGTATGTATGTAAGTGTACCTGTGTGTGTAAAGCCCATGGAGGCTGGACTTGGAGAGGGCAATGGATCCCTGGCACTAGAGTTACAGAGGGTTGTTAGCCAGTATGTGGGTGCTGGGAACCAAACCCAAGTCCTCTGCAAGAGCAGCCACTCCTCTTAAGCATTGAGCCGTCTCTATAGTCCCCTGTTGTTGTTTTTAAAAAATAAAAATTTAAATTACATTTATTTGCTTAGTATGAAGGTGCCACATGGTGCATCAGAGGTCAGAGGTGCATGCAGAGGTTCTCTCCTCCTCCCATGTGGTACAGGGGATCAAATCCAGATTGAACTAAAGGTTTGGTGGCAAGTGCCTTTTACTTGCTGAGCCATCTTGCTGGCTCATGGGGGGATGTGTTTTTTTTTTTCTAGACAAGAGGCCTTGTGGCCTCTGCTAGACCGAGAGCTTCCTGAAGGTGGGGTGTCGCTGGTGGTGTCTTGGAGCTTCACATACACAGATGGGCAATGCCTGACCCCCACCCTCACATGGCCTACTTTGGGCTCTACCTTGGGGGTTGGTTTTCTGTCTCTCCTACAATTGTCCCTCCAGCCCCAACCAGATTCCTTCAAGGATAAATACATTCAGGAGATGCAGGATGTAATCTCATGACCTTGGCTTCCAGGAGAGAAGCTAGGCTAGGGGCAAAATGCAACACTCACAGGCACCGAGGACCACTTCGCTCCAGCTGGCATTTGCCGTAGTTACATTCCAAGGAGGCTTTGAAGCCGGACATGCACGGTGTGATACAGTAAAGCTTATCATTCTTGTGTTCCACTGTGAAGTATTGACTGTACACATCCCCAGCTACCTTCTTGCATGTCTCTGAGGGGACACAGAAGAGAGGCTGTGACCAGGAGCTCAGCAGTCCTGCCTGGCTCCTCCTTACCCCATCCTTCCACCTTCCCATTCCTTCCCAGAAACACTTGCATCTCATACCTTCAGGATTATAGTTCTTGACTGACACATTTTGCACCTGGGTGGCGCTTGAGTCGAAACACAGTAAAGCTGTGAAAGAGACAGGTAAAGCTCTTTTTAAAGAGCTCATTTAACACCTTCAAGGGGCAGGGGTGAGGGGGTAAGAGCTAGGCCAGCATTGAGGTTTACATGTGAACTGTCTCCCATAGGGTCATGTGTTTGGACACTTGGTCCCCAGTTGGTGGCGCTGTTTTAGGAGGTTATGGAACCTTTTAGAGGAGGGGCTTAGAGGCAGATATAGGGACAGGGCTTGAAGATTGCAGATTGCCACCACTTCTGCCTGAACTTTCTCCTTCCAGGTCAGAACTTACTCTGTTTGCTCATTTGAGATGGGATCTACCTGTAGCCCCAGCTGGCCTGGATCTCATTGTGTAGACCAGGTTGGCCTTGATCTCACAGAGATCTACCTGCCTCTGCCTCCTGAGTGCTGGGACTAAAGGTGTGTGCCAGCAGGTCTGGCTAGGTCAGGCCTTGGTAAGAAGCAGACAGCAGGTTCCTACCACCACAGAGCTGCCACACCTTCCCTGATGGGATGAACTAGATCTCTTCAAACCTTGAGGCTAAATAAACCCTTCCTGTCTTAGGTTGTTTCTGCCAGTTTATTTAGTTACAGTGCTATTAAAAAAAAACCTACCTGCAGAAGGGGGGATGCCAGTCTTACAGGCCTTTGGATCAGCCATACTCAGAGGGTCCTGTGACTCCTTTTTCTATAGACTTATTTTTATTTTTAATGTTGTGTATGTGTGTGGTTCTGTGCATGTGAATGCGGGTGTCTGAAGAAGCTGGAAGAGGGTGCCAGATACCCGGGAGCTGGAGTTACAAGTTGGTTGTGAACTGGGAACCAAACTTGGGTCCTCTATAAGAGCAGTAAGCACTCTTAACTTCTAAGCCATTTCTCTAGTCCCCCTCCTTGGGTCCTTTATCATCTGTACCCCACCCCACTAACTCATTGTATTTAGAAGAGTCAGAGTACAGGGACTGGAGAGATGGCTCAGCAGTTAAGAGCACTGGGCTGCTCTTGCAGAGGACCAGGGTTTGGCTCCCAGCACCCACATGATGGCTAACAACAGCCCATAATTCCAGTTCCAGGGAACTTTATGCCCTCTTCTGGCCTCTGAGAACATTGTACGCATGTGGTGCATTTACACACATGCAGGTAAAACACTCATACACATAAAATAAAAATAAAATCTAAAACAAAATAAGATTCACTGTGTAGTCAATCACATGAACCTCATTTCCCAGCAGCCCCATCTGTACTGAACCCCTTAATATTGATGCTATGTAGGAATTCTCCATCTCTTTCATCATGCACCTCTTGGAATGCTCCAGAAGGAGTGATAAGCCCTAGCCATGGTTGCTGAATTTCAGTGTCCCACAATCTCCACCTACCTTTTCTTCCTTCCCCTCACAGAAACAAAATATAGGAAGGGGGACAGTTCAAAGAGTTGCTGAAGGTCCCCCCATCTCTCTCTTTACCCTGGGAGCACGTACTTGAACAGGTATTATTAGCGCCGCTTATTTGCTTTTCGGTTGCAGCCTTGATTTTTTCCTTCACATCCATGCTGATGTTCTGGAATTCCTCTTGGTATTCTTGGGTGTACGGGGCCTTCAGGATGACATCATAATCTACCACCACACTGCCACGCCTTGGGGTTGGGGAGAGACCACACTTTTGAGCATCTACCTATGGTCATCGCCAGTTTCATCTTCCCCATCCCTTCCCTGAACAGGAGCTGTTTCTCTGCAATCCTGGGAAGGGTTCCAGGCAGGAGGATTGAGAGTTGGAAGCCAGACTTGGCTATGTAGTGAGTTCAAGCCAGTTTGGGCTATGAAGCAAGACCCTATTTCACACACACACACACACACACAATTTGGATAGGCAAAGAGATAGCTAAGATCATGCAGGAAAAGCCACGGAAGCACGTGAGGAAACGGAAAGATACCATCCTTAACCTCAGACTTTCAGGCTCTGTAACTGTGAGCTTAGAAGAGATTTCTGTTGTTCAAGCTACAGTCTTTGGTGCTCCAGCACAGCATGTGTTGCAGGCTAATGTGGGCAGCCCGGTTATAATGGTCTTTATTATAATCATGACCGTTGCTCCAAAGATCCTCTTCCTGCCAGCCCCACTTACTCACCTTAGTTCTTTGATGACAACTCCTGCATATTCAGGGATCCCGGCATAAATGATTGCCATCTGAAAAGCAAGGGGCCAATGTGTCATCCGAGAGGTCCCACCTTGGGGACTGTAAGACATCAGCACTCCCCTGTCCTCATCCCACATGCCAGAGGCCAAATGGGAAGTTCCCTTCTCAGGCACCTGCCATGTCCTGGCATCTCCTGCAGCTCCTAGGCCAAACTTGCTTCCTCATCCCTCATCCACCCTCTGAAAGCTCCAAGCTTTGAGGACACAGGGAAGTTAAGAAACATACTAAAATACTAAGCTGCCACCAGCTGCCTGATTAACCCTTCTCCACTCCTCCCTGCATGGTGAGGACTGACGGACCTTGGAGAGTGGGTCTACCAGGCTTACCTGCTCTGTGAATTTCTTACTGAAGTCCTTGAATTTCTGGGAGCTATTATTCAGTAGGTCCTCACTGAAATCTTCACTGGTCACTCTGACAGTCACTTCCACAGAGGCAGAGACTGTCTGCTCTAAGGGGGACAGAGAGAAGCATTACTCACTGAATGAGGTCCTTCCCAAGGAAATCCACACCCCCAGCAATATCACCCCGGATGTGATGCATGTCTCTCCTCGTATACTGTTCTCTGGAGGAAGGGGGACATACTGTACTCCTTAGGGGTTATGGATGAAGCCCTTGTGTGTGTGTGTGTGTGTGTGTGTGTGTGTGTGTATGTGTGTAGTTATGCACAGTAGTTAACCACCATGTGGGTGCTGGGAACCAACCCCTGGCCCTCTGCAAGAGCAGCCAGTGCTTTTAACGCTTAGTTAGCTCTCTAACCTATCACCACCACCACCACCATCATCATCATCATTTTGAGACAGGGTCTCACTATATATCCCTGGCTAGTCTGGAACACTGACCAGGCTGGTCTTGAACTCACAGAGATTCACCTGATTCTAACTCCTGAGTGCTGGGATTAAAGGCATATGATTCATTCTTTTTAAAAATGTTTTTAACTTTCTTGGGCTGGAGAGATGATCTGAGGCTTAAGACTGCTTGCTGCTCTTGCAGAGAATCTGGATTTGGCTCCCAGCACAAGGTCGGGTAGCTCACAACAGTCTGTAACTCTATCTCCAGGGGATCCAATGCTCTCATCTGGCCTCCATGGACACTGAATTTATGTGAACACAGCTATATATATATATATATATATACACACACACACACACATAATTTAGAAAACAATAAAAATAATTCTTTTAAAATGTTTTTAAGGCCTGGGTCCTGTGCTCAATGCCACCTGCTTTACTTATGATCTCTAGATGGGCTGACTAGACTCCAGTGGATGAATTTGCACTGAAGGACATCTGGGTACATATGCTTAACTGGACAGTACATAACATGTATGGTGGAATACATGAGGTCGGGTGGGGGAATGGGAGATATGGATGGGGAAGGGGGGGTCTAAATTTGATTAAGGACTGTTCATGAAATTTCAAAAGCTCAATAACAAATTTTAAAAATGTTTTTAAAGGCTAGAGAGATGGCTCAGTGGTTAAGAGCACTGGTGGCTCTTGCAGAGGATTCCCAGCACCCACATAGTGACTAATACCTGTCTGCAACTCCAGTTCTAGGGGATCCAATGCCCTCTCTGGCCTCCATGGGTGCAAGATGGGTGCACTTACATACATGTAGGCAATACACTCATACACACAAAATAAAAATAATAAATAAGCCGGGTGTGGTGGCGCACACCTTTAATCCCAGCACTAGGGAGGCAGAGGCAGGCAGATCTCTGTGAGTTCAAGTCCATCCTGGTTTATATAGTGAGTTCCAGGACAGCTGGGGCTACAGGGAAGACCCTGTCTCAAAAGACCAAAACTAACTAACTAACTAAATAAATAAATAAATAAATAAATAGATAAAGATATTTTTAAAAATATGTAAAAATTGTTTTTAACATTCTTACTATTAGGTAAAAATAAAATACAGATCAGAAGAGGTGGTGCTCGGAGACTCCTGATGGAGACTCACTGGGCCCAGGATTTTCCCACCCCCATGTTGTTTAATTTAATTTCCACTTACCTATCTCAATGCTCTCCACCACGTACTCACACCTTGGCCCATAGAAGACGCTGGTGCACTGACATTTGAGCCCATCCCATGAGCCTCCATTCTGGCAGATGACAGAAACATGCTGACATCGATCTCCCGTGAAGCCGCTGGGGCAAAGGCAGAACTGACCATTCCAAGACCCTCCATTGAGGCAGCTTACTGGAAGAGACAAGGCCAAAGTCAAGTATACATCAAGCGTAGTGTGCCACAGCTTGACCTGTGCTGCAGACACTGCTCCTCCTTCCCTTCTTCCTTCCTCCCTTCGTCCTTCCCTCCTTTCACCCTCCCTTTCTTTCTCTTTTCTTTCCTTTCCCACTCTTTCCTTGTTTATTTATTTGTCTTTCCCTCTCTCTCTGCTTTCTTTTTTTCCTTTTCTTTTCCATTTTCTTTTTTCTTATAATTAAAAAAATGTTTATTTTATGTGTCTGGGTGTATTGCCTGCAAGTGTGTAAGTGCACCCATGTCGTGTAATGCCCCAAGGGTCAGAAGAGGGCGTCGGATCTTCTAGAACTAGAATTATGGATGGTTGTTAGCTGTCACATGAGTGCTGGGAATCGAACCTGGGTCCTCTGCAAGAGCAGCCAGTGCTCTTAACCACCGAGCCATCTCTCCAGCCTCTTTCTTTTTTCTTTTAAAACATTTTTAATTTTATGTGTATGAGTGTTTTGCCTGCATGTATGTACATGTACCATATGTGTGCCTGGTGCCAAGGGAGGACAGAAGAGGCTGTAGGATCCCCTAGAGCTGGTGCATCACAGACAGTTGTGACCTCCCTCCATCTCTTCTTCCTTCCCCCTCTCTTTCCCTCTTTTTTCTTTGACAGTCTCTCACTACGTAGTCTAGGCTGGCATTGAACTTGCAGTCCTCCTGCCTTTGCCTCATGAGTCCTAGGATTAGAGGCCACTATGCCCAGGGACGCTGTCTAATTGGACACCTTCATGAGACTCTGGATGCCCAGGACAGTCATCAACACCCTCATTTTATAGACAAAAGTGAGAGGAGCAGAGGCTAAGAGTCCTGTCCAAGGGCCCACGTGGAGGGTGACTTGACCCAGCCCTGGAGTCCAGCTGGCATGACATCAGCCCAGGGAAATCTGTTGTGAAGTAAGTGGCATCATACAGGAAACAGTGAGGGAGACCAATGGAGATCCCACCAAGGGCAAGAATGCACACTGTACTTGCTCCCGAACGCCTGCTTCAGAAGAGTTTGTACTGGAGCTTGGTACTATTACGACTTCATAATTCCTTTCTTAATTCCTGGGACTTGGGGCTTGAGGGAGGAGTAGACATTATTTAAACAGATAGGACGTAGTTACCGACAACTCTTCATGATCTATATAGAGCAACTTGAAGTCTCCAAATTCTCTGTATTTATATCATGTGTGTGACTCTCTCTCTCTCTCTCTCTCTCTCTCTCTCTCTCTCTCTCTGTGTGTGTGTGTGTGTGTGTGTGTGTCTGTCTATCTGTCTCTGTGTCTGGGCTAGATGTTTTTATCGAGTGTCTTCCTCAATTGCTCACCACCTTCTTTATTTCTTGATTTGCAGACAGGGTCTCTCACTGAACCTGGAGTTCACCAATTTTGCTAAACTAGCTGGCCAGTGAGCCCCAGGAAGCCTCCTGACTCTGCCTCCCCAGGGCTGGGATTACAGGTATTCAGTAGCTTGCCCTGGTTTTTATATGGCCTCTAGAGATCTGAACTCAGGTCCTCAAGTTTGCACAGCAGGCACTGAGTCATCGCCCCATCCTTATTCATTCATTCGTTCATTTATTTGGGGGGGGTTATTTATTTATTTATTTATTTATTTATTGAGACAGGGTCTCAATCTGTATCCTAGGTTGGCCTTGAACTTACTATGTGGCTGTGTCCCAAGGGGCACTTATTCCTCTGAGGGGCGGGGTCTGCTGCAGAGAATTGGCTGCAGAGAGTTAGCTGCCTTGCCTGTGAGGACGTGAGAGGGGGCATTTACCCACCTGGGGCGAGATTGGGGGCCCAGGATGTGTGGATGAAAGCTGACAGAAACTGTGGGCAGGGCGCAGAAGGGATGTGGAATGGCGCAGCTGAGCCACAGAGTGAAATGGGGCGCCTGGTGTGGGGCATCGGGTGTGGGGCCCCAGGTGTTCGCCTTTGGAAGTTACTCTGTTTCCCGTACCTAGGATATGAACTATGAAAAATTCACATAAAGATGTTTTGTATGGTTTGTCTAATAGCACCAGGAGCAAGGGACCCTGAGAGAACTCAGGCGACGGTGGCTAAAGACCTTGCACGTCTTATCCCCTGCTCCCCCTCCCCAGTGCTGGGACTAAAGGCGTGCATGACCACACCTGGCTTATTCAGTGCTGCGTATGGAACCCAGGATTTCATGCATGCCAGACAAGTGCCCACCTACTAAGCTTCAGCCAATGTTCTTCCTTCCTCTCTCCGTCCCTCCCTCCAGAGCTCCCTTCCTTCCTTTCCCCTTCTCCCTTCATATTCTCTCTCTGTTTTTTTGTTTTTAAGAAGGGTCTCAGTATACAGTCTGGTCTGGTCTGGTCTGGAACTCATTATGTAGCCCAGGCAGGCCTCAAAGTCATGCTCTTCCTGCCTAAGCCACCTGAGTGCTTACAATCTTGTGCCACCATGTCCAGTCTTGATGAATGTTTTCAAGTACTTTCATTAGTCTATTTTTATTTATGTCTTATGTTTTATGTCTGTGGGTGTACATGCCTGCATGTATATAAATGTATCCTATGAAGGCCAGAAGAGGGTGTTGGGTCCCCTGGAACTGGAAGGGGCCATGTGGGTTCTGGTAACCTTAGTCCTCTGCAAGAGCAGCCAGTGTTCTTAACTGCTAAGCCATCGCTCCAACTCCTCATTAGCATATTCTATCAAATGCACGCCAAATGTCCTTTCTCAACCTGGGACTAACACATAGAGTAGACCGTACACTATGTAATATGTAATTTATATACGACATAAGAGTATACTACAAGCTAAGAGAAAATACGCAATGGGGTAGAATTTGTCACAACAGGGATGAAGAGGCAAGTGAAGTTCTAGAGGCAGAGAAAGGAGAGAGACTCAAGGATGGAGAATCACTCACAAGAAAGTAGGAGAGACATGAGGACAGAGGTGCACTTAGAGAAAACACGAGGACGGAGATGCACTCATAGGCATGAAAGGAGAGCTGAGAGATGATAGAACTGAGTAAACCTTTTGATATGATTAAACAAAAGAGGACTTCATAGTGGAGACAGGAGCTAAAATGCATGTGAATAACACCAGCGAAAGTTTCTTACAAAATGGAACAGAAAGCAAAACACACACTATGGCATATCGATGACAAAAGCCACTCAAAGGTGGGAAATGCAAATGAAAGATCTAGAGTTAACGGCATAGTATAAAAAAGGCAACAAGTCAAAGACAGAAAACAGCGAAACAGAATGATGAAGGTGGACGGTGACGGTACGGTGTGTGTGTGTGTGTGTGTGTGTTTGTGTGTGTGAATATGCACAAGAAAGAGGTAATTACAGTGTGAGAAATACTGGATAAGAAACGGCAGGAAGAGGAGAGTGTGCTAGGGACACAGGACTCAAGAAGATTCCTCTAATAATGAAGTCAGATCAGCAAAAGAAGACTTGGAATACAAGATTAAGCACAAACCCAGGATTAGGAAAGGAAGAGATCGAAAAGAAATGCTGCTTTAAAATGAGAATATGATCGAGTGGGAACAAAGGACCCAAAGCATAGAAACATGGAAGGTATGGCTGTGGAACCATGAGTCCAAGACGTGGGGGATAACTGAGAGCAGTCAGGATTCAGATGAAAAGAAGAACAGGGACCACAAAATGGCTGAGCGATACACAGCGTGCACGGATACAGGAAGCGCTGAATTCTAAAATCAGCTACGCGCACTACAACCGAGGGAGAAAAATGTAAAATTACTGACCCACTGTAGTCGTGTGAACTGTAGAAGTTGGGGTAGTAGCTGCTTCTGTGGTCACAGTAATGGGAGTAACAGTGGAGGTAATGGTAAGAGTGCTGGGCTTAGAGCTGCTGGGTTCAAGACTGCTGGATTCTGTTGGATTGGTTGCAGGACTGCTGACCACAGTGGGGATGGTGGCAGGACTGCTGGCCTCTGTGGAACTAGTTGCAGGACTGCTGGCCTGAGTGGGGATGGTTGCAGGACTGCTGGCCTCAGTGGGGATGGTTGCAGGACTGCTGGCCTCTGTGGGGATGGTTGCAGGACTGCTGGCCTCAGTGGGGATGGTTGCAGGACTGCTGGCCTCAGTGGGGATGGTTGCAGGACTGCTGGCCTCTGTGGGGATGGTTGGAGGACTGCTGGCATCAGTGGGGATGGATGCAGGACTGCTGGCATCTGTGGGGATGGTTGCAGGACTGCTGGCCTCAGTGGGGATGGTTGCAGGACTGCTGGCCTCTGTGGAGATGGTTGCAGGACTGCTGGCCTCTGTGGGGATGGTTGAAGGACTGCCTGCCTCAGTGGGGATGGTTGCAGGACTGCTGGCCTCTGTGGAGATGGTTGCAGGACTGCTGGCCTCTGTGGGGATGGTTGCAGGACTGCTGGCATCGGTGCGGATGGTTGGAGGACTGCTGGCATCGGTGGGGATGGTTGCAGGACTGCTGACATCAGTGGGGATGGTTGCAGGACTGCTGGCATCTGTGGGGATACTTCGAGGACTGCTGGCATCGGTGGGGATTGTTGCAGGACTGCTGGCCTCTGTGGGGATGGTTGCAGGACTGCTGGCATCAGTGGGGATGGTTGCAGGACTGCTGGCCTCTGTGGGACTAGTTGCAGGACTGCTGGCCTCTGTGGGGATGGTTGCAGGACTGCTGGCATCAGTGGGGATGGATGCAGGACTGCTGGCATCTGTGGGGATGGTTGCAGGACTGCTGGCATCAGTGGGGATGGTAGCAGGACTGCTGGCCTCAGTCGGGATGGTTGCAGGACTGCTGGCATCAGTGGGGATGGTTGCAGGACTGCTGCCATCGGTGGGGATGGTTGCAGGACTGCTGCCATCGGTGGGGATGGTTGCAGGACTGCTGCCATCGGTGGGGATGGTTGCAGGACTGCTGCCATCGGTGGGGATGGTTGCAGGACTGCTGCCATCGGTGGGGATGGTTGCAGGACTGCTGCCATCGGTGGGGATGGTTGCAGGACTGCTGCCATCGGTGGGGATGGTTGCAGGACTGCTGCCATCGGTGGGGATGGTTGCAGGACTGCTGCCATCGGTGGGGATGGTTGCAGGACTGCTGCCATCGGTGGGGATGGTTGCAGGACTGCTGCCATCGGTGGGGATGGTTGCAGGACTGCTGCCATCGGTGGGGATGGTTGCAGGACTGCTGCCATCGGTGGGGATGGTTGCAGGACTGCTGCCATCGGTGGGGATGGTTGCAGGACTGCTGCCATCGGTGGGGATGGTTGCAGGACTGCTGCCATCGGTGGGGATGGTTGCAGGACTGCTGCCATCGGTGGGGATGGTTGCAGGACTGCTGCCATCGGTGGGGATGGTTGCAGGACTGCTGCCATCGGTGGGGATGGTTGCAGGACTGCTGCCATCGGTGGGGATGGTTGCAGGACTGCTGCCATCGGTGGGGATGGTTGCAGGACTGCTGCCATCGGTGGGGATGGTTGCAGGACTGCTGCCATCGGTGGGGATGGTTGCAGGACTGCTGCCATCGGTGGGGATGGTTGCAGGACTGCTGGCCTCAGTGGGGATGGTTGCAGGACTGCTGGCATCAGTGGGGATGGTGGCAGGACTGCTGCCATCGGTGGGGATGGTTGCAGGACTGCTGGCATCAGTGGGGATGGTTGCAGGGCTGCTGGCCTCTGTGGGGATGGTTGCAGGACTGCTGGCCTCGGTGGGGATGGTTGCAGGACTGCTATCCTCAGTGGGGCTGGTTGCAGGACTGCTGGCCTCTGTGAGGATGGTTGCAGGGCTGCTGGCCTCTGTGGGGATGGTTGCAGGACTGCTGGCCTCGGTGGGGATGGTTGCAGGACTGCTATCCTCAGTGGGGCTGGTTGCAGGACTGCTGGCCTCTGTGAGGATGGTTGCAGGGCTGCTGGCCTCTGTGGGGATGGTTGCAGGACTGCTGGCCTCGGTGGGGATGGTTGCAGGACTGCTATCCTCAGTGGGGCTGGTTGCAGGACTGCTGGCCTCTGTGAGGATGGTTGCAGGGCTGCTGGCCTCTGTGGGGATGGTTGCAGGACTGCTGGCCTCGGTGGGGATGGTTGCAGGACTGCTATCCTCAGTGGGGCTGGTTGCAGGACTGCTGGCCTCTGTGAGGATGGTTGCAGGGCTGCTGGCCTCTGTGGGGATGGTTGCAGGACTGCTGGCCTCGGTGGGGATGGTTGCAGGACTGCTATCCTCAGTGGGGCTGGTTGCAGGACTGCTGGCCTCTGTGAGGATGGTTGCAGGGCTGCTGGCCTCTGTGGGGATGGTTGCAGGACTGCTGGCCTCGGTGGGGATGGTTGCAGGACTGCTATCCTCAGTGGGGCTGGTTGCAGGACTGCTGGCCTCTGTGAGGATGGTTGCAGGGCTGCTGGCCTCTGTGGGGATGGTTGCAGGACTGCTGGCCTCGGTGGGGATGGTTGCAGGACTGCTATCCTCAGTGGGGCTGGTTGCAGGACTGCTGGCCTCTGTGAGGATGGTTGCAGGGCTGCTGGCCTCTGTGGGGATGGTTGCAGGACTGCTGGCCTCGGTGGGGATGGTTGCAGGACTGCTATCCTCAGTGGGGCTGGTTGCAGGACTGCTGGCCTCTGTGAGGATGGTTGCAGGGCTGCTGGCCTCTGTGGGGATGGTTGCAGGACTGCTGGCCTCGGTGGGGATGGTTGCAGGACTGCTATCCTCAGTGGGGCTGGTTGCAGGACTGCTGGCCTCTGTGAGGATGGTTGCAGGGCTGCTGGCCTCTGTGGGGATGGTTGCAGGACTGCTGGCCTCGGTGGGGATGGTTGCAGGACTGCTATCCTCAGTGGGGCTGGTTGCAGGACTGCTGGCCTCTGTGAGGATGGTTGCAGGGCTGCTGGCCTCTGTGGGGATGGTTGCAGGACTGCTGGCCTCGGTGGGGATGGTTGCAGGACTGCTATCCTCAGTGGGGCTGGTTGCAGGACTGCTGGCCTCTGTGAGGATGGTTGCAGGGCTGCTGGCCTCTGTGGGGATGGTTGCAGGACTGCTGGCCTCGGTGGGGATGGTTGCAGGACTGCTATCCTCAGTGGGGCTGGTTGCAGGACTGCTGGCCTCTGTGAGGATGGTTGCAGGGCTGCTGGCCTCTGTGGGGATGGTTGCAGGACTGCTGGCCTCGGTGGGGATGGTTGCAGGACTGCTATCCTCAGTGGGGCTGGTTGCAGGACTGCTGGCCTCTGTGAGGATGGTTGCAGGGCTGCTGGCCTCTGTGGGGATGGTTGCAGGACTGCTGGCCTCGGTGGGGATGGTTGCAGGACTGCTATCCTCAGTGGGGCTGGTTGCAGGACTGCTGGCCTCTGTGAGGATGGTTGCAGGGCTGCTGGCCTCTGTGGGGATGGTTGCAGGACTGCTGGCCTCGGTGGGGATGGTTGCAGGACTGCTATCCTCAGTGGGGCTGGTTGCAGGACTGCTGGCCTCTGTGAGGATGGTTGCAGGGCTGCTGGCCTCTGTGGGGATGGTTGCAGGACTGCTGGCCTCGGTGGGGATGGTTGCAGGACTGCTATCCTCAGTGGGGCTGGTTGCAGGACTGCTGGCCTCTGTGAGGATGGTTGCAGGGCTGCTGGCCTCTGTGGGGATGGTTGCAGGACTGCTGGCCTCGGTGGGGATGGTTGCAGGACTGCTATCCTCAGTGGGGCTGGTTGCAGGACTGCTGGCCTCTGTGAGGATGGTTGCAGGGCTGCTGGCCTCTGTGGGGATGGTTGCAGGACTGCTGGCCTCGGTGGGGATGGTTGCAGGACTGCTATCCTCAGTGGGGCTGGTTGCAGGACTGCTGGCCTCTGTGAGGATGGTTGCAGGGCTGCTGGCCTCTGTGGGGATGGTTGCAGGACTGCTGGCCTCGGTGGGGATGGTTGCAGGACTGCTATCCTCAGTGGGGCTGGTTGCAGGACTGCTGGCCTCTGTGAGGATGGTTGCAGGGCTGCTGGCCTCTGTGGGGATGGTTGCAGGACTGCTGGCCTCGGTGGGGATGGTTGCAGGACTGCTATCCTCAGTGGGGCTGGTTGCAGGACTGCTGGCCTCTGTGAGGATGGTTGCAGGGCTGCTGGCCTCTGTGGGGATGGTTGCAGGACTGCTGGCCTCGGTGGGGATGGTTGCAGGACTGCTATCCTCAGTGGGGCTGGTTGCAGGACTGCTGGCCTCTGTGAGGATGGTTGCAGGGCTGCTGGCCTCTGTGGGGATGGTTGCAGGACTGCTGGCCTCTGTGGGGATGGCTGCAGTACTGCTGGCCTCTGTGGGGATGGTTGCAGGACTGCTGGCCTCGGTGGGGATGGTTGCAGGACTGCTATCCTCAGTGGGGCTGGTTGCAGGACTGCTGGCCTCTGTGAGGATGGTTGCAGGGCTGCTGGCCTCTGTGGGGATGGTTGCAGGACTGCTGGCCTCGGTGGGGATGGTTGCAGGACTGCTATCCTCAGTGGGGCTGGTTGCAGGACTGCTGGCCTCTGTGAGGATGGTTGCAGGGCTGCTGGCCTCTGTGGGGATGGTTGCAGGACTGCTGGCCTCGGTGGGGATGGTTGCAGGACTGCTATCCTCAGTGGGGCTGGTTGCAGGACTGCTGGCCTCTGTGAGGATGGTTGCAGGACTGCTGGCCTCTGTGGGGATGGTTGCAGGACTGCTGGCCTCGGTGGGGATGGTTGCAGGACTGCTATCCTCAGTGGGGATGGTTGCAGGACTGCTGGCCTCTGTGAGGATGGTTGCAGGGCTGCTGGCCTCTGTGGGGATGGTTGCAGGACTGCTGGCAGCAGTGGTGATGGTTGCAGGACTGCTGGCCTCTGTGGGGATGGTCGCAGGACTGCTGGCCTCTGTGGGGATGGTTGGAGGACTGCTGGCCTCTGTGGGGATGGTTGCAGGACTGCTGGCCTCTGTGGGGATGGCTGCAGTACTGCTGGCCTCTGTGGGGATGGTTGCAGGACTGCTGGCCTCTGTGGGGATGGCTGCAGTACTGCTGGCCTCTGTGGGGATGGTTGCAGGACTGCTGGCCTCTGTGGGGATGGCTGCAGTACTGCTGGCCTCTGTGGGGATGGTTGCAGGACTGCTGGCCTCTGTGGGGATGGCTGCAGTACTGCTGGCCTCTGTGGGGATGGTTGCAGGACTGCTGGCCTCTGTGGGGATGGCTGCAGTACTGCTGGCCTCTGTGGGGATGGTTGCAGGACTGCTGGCCTCTGTGGGGATGGCTGCAGTACTGCTGGCCTCTGTGGGGATGGTTGCAGGACTGCTGGCCTCTGTGGGGATGGCTGCAGTACTGCTGGCCTCTGTGGGGATGGTTGCAGGACTGCTGGCCTCTGTGGGGATGGCTGCAGTACTGCTGGCCTCTGTGGGGATGGTTGCAGGACTGCTGGCCTCTGTGGGGATGGCTGCAGTACTGCTGGCCTCTGTGGGGATGGTTGCAGGACTGCTGGCATCGGTGGGGATGGTTGCAGGACTGCTGACATCAGTGGGGATGGTTGCAGTACTGCTGGCATCAGTGGGGATGGTTGGAGGACTGCTGGCATCAGTGGGGATGGTTGCAGGACTGCTGGCCTCGGTGGGGATGGTTGCAGGACTGCTGGCCTCGGTGGGGATGGTTGCAGGACTGCTGGCCTCGGTGGGGATGGTTGCAGGACTGCTGGCCTCGGTGGGGATGGTTGCAGGACTGCTGGCCTCGGTGGGGATGGTTGCAGGACTGCTGGCCTCGGTGGGGATGGTTGCAGGACTGCTGGCCTCGGTGGGGATGGTTGCAGGACTGCTGGCCTCGGTGGGGATGGTTGCAGGACTGCTGGCCTCGGTGGGGATGGTTGCAGGACTGCTGGCCTCGGTGGGGATGGTTGCAGGACTGCTGGCCTCGGTGGGGATGGTTGCAGGACTGCTGGCCTCGGTGGGGATGGTTGCAGGACTGCTGGCCTCGGTGGGGATGGTTGCAGGACTGCTGGCCTCGGTGGGGATGGTTGCAGGACTGCTGGCCTCGGTGGGGATGGTTGCAGGACTGCTGGCCTCGGTGGGGATGGTTGCAGGACTGCTGGCCTCGGTGGGGATGGTTGCAGGACTGCTGGCCTCGGTGGGGATGGTTGCAGGACTGCTGGCCTCGGTGGGGATGGTTGCAGGACTGCTGGCCTCGGTGGGGATGGTTGCAGGACTGCTGGCCTCGGTGGGGATGGTTGCAGGACTGCTGGCCTCGGTGGGGATGGTTGCAGGACTGCTGGCCTCGGTGGGGATGGTTGCAGGACTGCTGGCCTCGGTGGGGATGGTTGCAGGACTGCTGGCCTCGGTGGGGATGGTTGCAGGACTGCTGGCCTCGGTGGGGATGGTTGCAGGACTGCTGGCCTCGGTGGGGATGGTTGCAGGACTGCTGGCCTCGGTGGGGATGGTTGCAGGACTGCTGGCCTCGGTGGGGATGGTTGCAGGACTGCTGGCCTCGGTGGGGATGGTTGCAGGACTGCTGGCCTCGGTGGGGATGGTTGCAGGACTGCTGGCCTCGGTGGGGATGGTTGCAGGACTGCTGGCCTCGGTGGGGATGGTTGCAGGACTGCTGGCCTCGGTGGGGATGGTTGCAGGACTGCTGGCCTCGGTGGGGATGGTTGCAGGACTGCTGGCCTCGGTGGGGATGGTTGCAGGACTGCTGGCCTCGGTGGGGATGGTTGCAGGACTGCTGGCCTCGGTGGGGATGGTTGCAGGACTGCTGGCCTCGGTGGGGATGGTTGCAGGACTGCTGGCCTCGGTGGGGATGGTTGCAGGACTGCTGGCCTCAGTGGGGATGTTTGCAGGACTGCTGGCAGCAGTGGTGATGGTTGCAGGACTGCTGGCATCAGTGGGCATGGTTGCAGGACTGCTGGCCTCTGTGGGGATGGTTACAGGACTGCTGGCCTCTGTGGGGATGGTTGAAGGACTGCCTGCCTCAGTGGGGATGGTTGCAGGACTGCTGGCATCAGTGGTGTTGG
>NW_008337205.1:1623032-1623447 GCF_000622305.1 Nannospalax galili
AGGGCTGCTGGCCTCAATGGGAATGCTTGCAGGACTGCTGGCCTCTGTGGGGATGGTTGCAGGACTGCTGGCATCAGTGGCGATGGTTGCAGGACTGCTGGCCTCAGTGGGGATGATTGCAGGACTGCTGGCATCAGTCGGGATGGTTGCAGGACTGCTGGCCTCTGTGGAGATGGTTACAGGACTGCTGGCCTCTGTGGGGATGGTTGAAGGACTGCCTGCCTCAGTGGGGATGGTTGCAGGACTTCTGGCATCAGTGGTGATGGTTGCAGGACTGCTGGCCTCTGTGGGGATGGTTGCAGGACTGCTGGCAGCAGTGGTGATGGTTGCAGGACTGCTGGCCTCAGTGGGGATGGTTGCAGGACTGCTGGCCTCAGTGGAGATGGTTTCAGGACTGCTGGCATCGGTGGGAATG
>NW_008337205.1:1624808-1636989 GCF_000622305.1 Nannospalax galili
GGTAGCAGGACTGCTGGCCTCGGTGGGGATGGTTGCAGGACTGCTGGCATCAGTGGGGATGGTTGCAGGACTGCTGGCATCAGTGGGGATGGTTGCAGGACTGCTGGCATCAGTGGGGATGGTTGCAGGACTGCTGGCATCAGTGGGGATGGTTGCAGGACTGCTGGCATCAGTGGGGATGGTTGCAGGACTGCTGGCATCAGTGGGGATGGTTGCAGGACTGCTGGCCTCTGTGGGGATGGTTGTAGGACTGCTGGCATCAGTGAGGATGGTTGTAGGACTGCTGGCCTCGGTGGGGATGGTTGTAGGACTGCTGGCATCAGTGGGGATGGTTGTAGGACTGCTGGCCTCTGTGGGGATGGTTGCAGGACTGCTATCCTCAGTGGGGCTGGTTGCAGGACTGCTGGCCTCTGTGAGGTAGTTTGCAGGATTGCTGGACCTTGTGTAGCTATTTGTACTACTTCCGGTTTCTGAAGATCTGGCCTGTCTACCCTGTCTTATTCTCACTGTGTCATCTTCTTCCATTGACTCCCCTCCTAGACGTGCATCTCCATGAGTTCTGTCATCTGCAATGTTGATAGGCATGTTCTATGTTAGTTTCAACCAATAATTTTCACAAATTTCTGTTTTGTTTCTTAATCTCTCACAGAATGTACTGTTTTTTCTTGGAGTTCTTAGCTGTGCTCTGCATATTCATGAGCCTCTCATGTTGAGAAATAATCTTTATTAAATTTTTTAATTTATTCTTTAAATTTTCATAGATGTTTACATAAAATATGGCCATGCCAACCTTGTATTTCTTTCATTGACTGACAGTCTGTTTTCAGAAATGATACCTTGAGAATTCATTTAAAATTTTTGTTTGATATATGTATTTTATTTCATGTGTATGTGTGTTTTGCCTCTATGTATGTAAATGTACCCATGTCATGCAGTGCCCACGGTGACCAGAGCGGGGTGTTGGATCCCCTGGAACTGAAGTTACAGACAGCTTTGTTAGCTGTCATGTGGGTTCTGCAAACCAAATCCATCATGCCGCTATACCCAACATTGCACTTTAGATTAAAAAGATTGCTAAAAAAATAATAATGCTTTTTTTCATGCTGTATTAGGTCTTGCTAATGGTTTACTTCAGTATCTTCTTTCTTGTTTTATGATTTATTTTTAAGGTTTCAAATTTATTTTTATGTTTATGAGTGTCTTGCCTCATGTATGTAAGTGCACCATGTGCATGCAGTGCCCCCAGAATCCAGAAGAGGGCGTTGGATTCCCTCGAACTGGAGTTACAGATGGTTGTTATCTCCCATGTGGGTGCTGGCAACTGAACCCAGGACCTCTGAAAGAGCAGCCAGTGCTCCCAACTGCTGAGTCTTCTTCCGGCCCAGGACCTGCTTTCATAAAGAACAGCAAGGACTCATGTCCGTGTTTTTTCCCTTCCTGACCTGTACTGTGACACATTCAGCCCTGTATCTTGATTGTCCCTGTGGTTTCTCTCCCATTCTGGACCTCTTGGCTCTATAACCCCAGCAAGCAGAATCTCTACAGTCCAGTGTCTCCGCTAGCCTGCTCCACTCACTCCAGTACATTTTCCTAAGAACTCCATTCCCTAAGTCTACACGGTGGACCCGCCTCACCTCTGTTGGTGCTCTCCCCCTCCTGCCAACACTGGGTATCCTCTTGGGAGTTGCATCCTCCTCCATCCCACACGGCTCTGCTGTCTGTGAGCTCTGAAAGAAAGACAGGGCAGTTGGTCTCTCATGATCACCATTACCCTTTCTCTTCTGAATCCTTTCTTCTTTCAAGACCTGGAGCTTTAACTTCCTGTGTTGGCAAAGCTGTCAGCCATGGACCAGGGAGCTTCACTGTCAGTTATCAGGTGTGGACCTCATCTACCACAGAAGTCCACTCAGACAAAGCTTCCTTTTCCCTCTCCTTTTTATTCTTAGAGACAGTGTCTCAGTATACAGACCAGGCTGACCTCAAACTCATGGAGATCCAACTGCGTCTGCCTCCTGAGTGCTGGGATTAAAGGTGTGTGCCACCACACCTGGACAAAGCTTCCTTTTAAAGGGTTTTTGTTTTTGTTTTAGATTCATTTATTTTGGAGAGGGAGGGTACATGCATGCTCAGCTCAGGTGGGGAGGTCAGAGGACAACTTGTGGAGTTGGTTCTCCCCTACCATGGGGGTTCTGGCGATGGAACTCAGGTCATTAGGGTTTGTAGCAAGTCTTCATCTGCTGAGCCATCTTGCTGGCCCCCATTGAAACTTCTTTTAAAAATATTTATTTGTTTATTTATTATTTTTATGTGTATAAGTGTTTTGCCTGCATATATGTATATGTACCACGTGCATGCAGTGCCAAAGGAGGCCAGAATAGGGTGCTGGGTCCCCCGGAACTGGAATTACTAATGGTCATGAGTTACCATGTGGATGTTGGGAATTGAACCTCTGGCCTCTGGAAGAGCAGCCAGTGCCCTTAACCGCTAAGCCAGCTCTGCACCCCCTGCTATATTTTATAATTGTATCATGCTAGACAAACAAGTACATCCATCTCATTAGAATACAATTTTGCTTTCTTCTTCAATAAATTATAAAGTTATGTTTATATACAAATGATTGTTTTGCAAGAAATTCCTTTATGATTTACTGTTGGCATTTGCTTTGTAGACACACTTTAAAAATATTTTGTTATTATTTTATTTTATGTTTATGAGTGTACTGCCTGAATGCATGCAAGTGCACCCATGTCATGTAATGCTGGTGGAGGTCAGAAGAGGGTGTCGGGTCCCCTGGAACTGGAGTTACAGACAGTGGTTATCTGCCATGTGGGTGCTGGGAATCAAACCCAGGTCCTCTGCAAGAGCAGACAGTGCTCTTAATCACCGAGCCATCTCTCCAGCCCCTATAGACCCACTTTTAAAAAATTTATTTTACAAGCGTTTTGCCTGCCTGGATTTAAGTGCACTGCATGTGTGCAATGCCTATGAAGGCCAGAGGCGCTAGATCCCCTGGATGGCTGTTAGCCATATAGATGCTGAGAACCAAACCCAGGTTCTCTCAAAGAGCAGGAAGGGCTTTTAACCACCAAGCCATTTTGTAGACCTACTTTACAAACCTATCTCCTCTGGGTCCTGTAAAAATTTCTCAGGTGGAAAGAGATCACAAGTGTAACAGTTTAAGAAATCCTGAGTAGAAGGTTTGTGGGGAAGGGGAGGGTATAGGACAGGCAGCTCCTGCCCTGTCCAGCCTCAGAGGAGTAAATATTTGGCTTCCTTCTTCCCAATGGGTGCATCCAACCTCCAGGACTGGCCTGTAATGCTTCCCTATTGATCCCCATTTCTCCTCCTACCTGTTAGGTAGAGGAGGATGGGAAAGTTACAGGAAAGAATAAAGCCTCAGGTAGGAGGGGCCTAGCTCCCTGAATCTGCTGCTCAGGGTGTGTACCAGTTACATTTCCATTTCCTGTGAGAAACCACTCTAACAAAATAGCAACTTGGGAAGGAAAGGGTTTATTTTTTCTTACAACTCCTGGGTCATAATTCATCGCTGAGGAAGTCAGAGCAAGAACTCAAGTTAGGAACCTGGAGGCAGGAACTGAAGCAGAGACCATGGAGGAACGCTACTTAGTGGCTTGCTCCTCTGGCTTGTGCCCAGCCTGCTTTCTTATACAATGCAGGACCATCTGCCCAGGGATGGCACTACCCACAGTGAGCTGGGCCCTCCCACATCACTCAACAATCTAGAAAATACCCCACAGACATGGTGACAGGCCAGTCTGATGGAGGAAATTCCCCAATTGAAGTTCCCTTTTGCCAGGTATATCACGTTGTCGACCTCCGGCACAGGCCTCAGTCCTTGCAGCAACCCTTCCCTTTCGCAGATACCCGCAGGCACTCACTGAGACGCTGTCTGCTAGTCTCTAGCTAACAGACCTGCAGGTGCCTAGAGTTTTCTCTTGGGAAAGTGAGTTTTCAGGCTCAGACATATCAAAAGGCTTTGAATGTCCACATACCACCCTCCACATCCCGTCCCTACCATGTGCTGGGAAATCAGGCAGCCTGGCAGGGGCTCCTGCAGTGAAAACCTTCCTCCATCCTCAGAGAGCTATGAGAAGGACCCTGCTCTAAGCATGTCCACCTAATTCTTCTTCAGACCCGTCTTCCCTGTCATGCTGTCCATCTATCTGCCCATGACATTAATAACTCTTCTAATAAACTTATTACTCCCAACCATCTGTCTCAGTGTCCCCCTTGAACTCCACTTCTGAGAACTTTCAGCTAGACCTTGTGATGAATGTCTGTAATCCCAGCACTCAGAAAGTAGAGGCAGGAGGATTGAGGGTCTGAGGCTAGCCTGGGCTATAGAGTGAGTTCAAGGTTAGCCTGGGCTACAAAGCCAAACTGTCTAAAAATCAAATAAAAGAATATATACACACTCATATGTATATTTGTGTGCATACATATATAAAACATTCATACACATATATCCTAATTAATGCAGTGGGAACTTTATTTAGTTCTAAGAACATATAGAGTTAATCTATAAGAAATTCAAACCCATAGTAGTAATACATTTTTTTTTTGGTCTTTTTGAGATAGGGTCTCCCTGTAGCTCCAGCTGGCCTAGAACTCATTGTGTAGACCAGACTCGCCTTGAACTCACAGAGATCCACTTCACTTTGCCTCTCCAGTGCTAGGATTAAAGGTGTAGGCCACCACGCCCGGCCCAAGTATTAATACATTTGTATAAACAGTCTGTTCACCTTTAGGATTTAATATATGTCTAATATTCAAGAGACATGGCCTCCAAAACAAGCATGAAACTCCTAAATGCCAAGATTACCGTACTGCCATCACTTATGCCATCACGGTTGACAATTTAGGGAATTCCTTCAGTATTTGAAAAGGATTTATTTATTATTTATTTATTCATTTATTTGTTTGAGACAGAGTCTCGTGTAGCCCAGGCTGGCTTCTAACTCCCTACAGTTATCCTGCCTCCACCTCCCGAGTGCTGGGATTGCAGGTGCTCACCACCATGGCTGATTTATGCAGTGCTGGGGATGGACCTCAGGGCTTTGTGCTCGCTAGGCAAGCAGTCTACCACTGAGCCACATTCCTCAGACCCATGGGAAGGTTTCTTGTGTTAGTCAGACAGCTGAATTCCTTAAGTAGAAAACACAATGTATTAGTTTTATAAGGGCCACTGAAAATGTTTAAAGGAGTTTAATTAGCAAAGTATAGAGAATAGTTTAGGGTTGGTGACATGGCTCAGCCAATAAAAGCACTTGCCGCCACTTGAGATGACCCAAGTTTAATTCCTGGGACCCACAATGTGGAAGGAGAGAACCAACTTATTCAGTTGTCCCCTGACCTCCACATAAGCACCATGGCATGAGAGCACACACATGTGAGCATGCATGTGCACACACACACATACACACACACAAATAAATAAATGCATTACTTTTTTTAAAAAAAAAAAGAACATAGTTTAAACATCAAGCTCTCCCAAAATCAATTGTTTGGTTTCTACTTTTAGCCAAGATGGGGCAACAGGATTTTATTTACCCTGCCCCTCCATAACCATATGACAATACAAAAGATGTGCAGGTGTGTGCACGTATGTGTGCAGGCCAGAGGTCAACCTCGGATGGCATGTCTCAGGACCCAGTCTCCTTATTTTTTAAGTCAGATTCTCTCACTGGGACCTGGGGCTTGCTGATTAGGCTAGGCTGGCCTCTGCCGCCCTCTCCCTAGCCCAGTGCTGGGACTACAGACACATAGCTTTTGCATAAATGCTGGGGAATTGAACTCAGGTCCTTATACTTATGCATCAAGCACTTTACTGACTGAGCCATCACCCCAGCCCCTGAAAATGACTTTTCAATACACTGGATATGAGACATCAAAGCACAGGATTTGTGAGAGACAGGGGATGGATGAACTCTCGTTCACCTCAGTATATTGTATTCAGTAAGTCATGTCAGGAGGTGAAACTCAGGTGGAGGAGACACAAAAACCCTGGAGTTAAGGAGATGCTATGCTGTGGGTCTGAGGCACCTAAAGAACACCCTCCGTAAGCAGCAGGAGATGGAGAGAAACCCCTAGAGAGCCACATGGGCTCTCCTGAGTGTTAGTTAAACACAGCACTAATCAACGTGTCTCTGAGGAAAGGACTCGAGGGCAGAGACACACCGTAGGAACAGATGAGAGGGAATGACAACCGGCTCTCATATGGGGCTGTGAGCCATGCTGTTCCCATCTGTCAAGCTGGAGAAAGCCCACAGTTCCCAGGACACTAGAGCAAGTACAGGGGATGACTTTGCTTCAATATAGGGAACAGCAGCTGGATGTGATGACTCACTTTCCAGTCTCCCTATGCAAGAGGACAAGTTTGATGCCTTTTTGGGTGATATAACAAGTTCAAAACCAGCCTGGGAAACAGTGAGACACTGTCCCAAAAGAAGGATATGAGGAAGCAAGGTGGTGGAGGGTAGGGCCCCTCCTAGAATCCCCCAGTGAGGGGCTGGGGTGTGGCTCAGTGGTAGAGCACCTGCCTAGAATCACCCAGTGAGAGGCTGGGGGTATGACTCAGGGAGAGAGTGCTTGCCTAGTATGTGCTAAGGCCCCTAGGTTCAATCCCAGGCACCAAACAAAAGCATTATTAGTTAGCTTTTGGACAACTTTAAGAAGCGTAGTACATGGATAATTAGAATTCGAGAAATGAAAAGGGAGGGGGATGAAAAGTCTGTCAAGAAATAATGGCCTCCCAAAATTTAAACTCGAAGTTCATATCTTCAAGAAGTTCAACAAACTTCAAACACAGGACAAATGAAGAAAACTTCCAAAATGTTCCAAAATGTTCCTATTCTATAGTTACTAAAAGGGAATTTTATAAACAACTTTCTTCAATATGTTTGATAACTTAGATCAAATGAAGGAATTCCCTGAAAGATAAACAACAAAAACTCACTCAAAATGAAATAGATTAGGAGTCACTGATATGGCTCAGTGGGTAAAGGTGCTTGCTGACAAGCCTGATGACCTGAGTTCGATCCCTGGGACCCACATGGTAGAAGGAGAAAACCGATTCCTGAAGTTGTCCTCTTACACATGCATGTTGTGTCAGGTGTACACACATACATTCACACACACACACACTGAATAAATTTTTTTTTTGGTCTTTTTGAGACAGGGTCTCCCTGTAGCCCCAGCTGTCCTGGAACTCACTATGTAGACCAGGTTGGCCTTAAACTTACAGAGATCCGCCTGCCTCTGCCTCCCTGCTGGGATTAAAGGCGTGCACCACCACGCCTGGCTGAATAAATATTTTTAAATATTGAAAAACTTGAAATCAGAGCTGGGCAGAGTGGTACTTGCCTTTTATCACAGCGCTTGGGAGGTGGAGGCAAGAGGATGGTTAAGTTCACTGTCAGCCTTGACTATGTGATGAGTCTGATGGCAGGTGAGAGGCCCCAGGCCCAACATCTGAGATCTCTGAATTGAGTGAAGTCTCTCAGTTCAGGGGCTACCAGTGACCAGATCAGCAATATGGAAGCAAAGCATCACCATGTTGGCCACGAGAGTCAAGTACCTCCCAGAACCAGATGTCCTCATAGCAGAGATGGACCAAAGGTCCAGGCCCACAGCAGGACTTCCTGGAACAAGCCCATCCCATCCCTGCCTGCCACTCACAGGAGTCTAAGAGTTCATGGTCAGTATCTTCTCACTCCCTCCTTATTATCTCTGACCCCATGCACTCCCAAGTAATGGGAATAGGGTGGAACACAGGGAAGTTTGCACTCTGCAGGAGGCAGGTTGAGGATACAGAAAGGACAGGCTTTGGACTCGGTGAGGGACTGAATCACCAGGCATGCTACATTCTGGTTTGGTTTTTTAAGACAGAATCTCCCTGTAGCCCCAGCTGTCCTGAAACACACTATGTAGACCAGGATGGCCTCGATTTCATAGAAATCCGCCTGCCTCTGGCTCCTGAATATTGGGATTAAAGGGGAATACTACTACACCCGACTTGGTTCTGCCTGACTTGGTTCTGCTTTTTGGGGTGTGTGTGTGTGTGTGCATGCGTGCCTGGGGAGACGAGAGGACAAGCTCAGCTGTCATTCCTCCACTTTGCTTTTTCAGACAGGGTTTCTTTTTTTAAAGTTATATATATATATAATTTTATGTGTATGAGTGTATTGCCTGCATGTATGTGAGTGCACCTGTGTCATGCAGTGCCTTGGACGTCAGAAGAGGACATTGGATTCCCCTGGAACTGGAGTTAAGGATGGTTAGTAGCCACCATATGGGTACTAGGAATCGAACCCGGGTCCTCCACAAGAGCAGTCAGTGCTCTTAACCACTGAGCTACCTCTCCAGCCACTCAGACCTGGTTTCTCAGTGGCCTGGAGCTTGTTGGCCTAGCTTGTAGGCTAGGCTGGCAGACCACCCAGCCCCTGGGATCCACCTGACTCTGCCTCCTCAGTGCTGGATCAGAAACATGCATCACCAAGCTCGACTTTTCTATTGATTGATTTTTATTTTATGTGTATGAGTATTTTTCCTGGATGCATGTAAGTATATGTATGTATGTGTACCTGAATGTGCAATGCCTGTGGAGACCAGAAAAGAGCATCAGATTCCCTGGAGCTGGAGTTATAGGCAACTGTTAGCTGCTACGTAAGTGCTAGGAACTGAATCTGGAATCCTGTGCAAGAGCAGACAGTGCTTTTAACCACTGAGCCATGTCTCCAGCACCTAAAGGTTTATTTATTCTATTCGTGTGTATGTCTATGTGTCTGTCACATGTGTGCAGGTGCACCTGGAGGCCAGAAGAAGGCACCAGATTTCCTGGAGCTGAAGCTACAGGATGCTGTGAGTCACCCAACATGGGTGCTTAGAACTGAACTCAGGTCCTCTGGAAGAGCAGCAAGTGAGCCATCTCTCCATCTCTCCAGCCCTGCAACTCCACTTTTTTCTTTTCTTTTCTTTTCTTTTTTTTTTTTTTTGGTCTTGAGACAGGGTCTCCAGTCGACCTGGAACTCACTATGTAGACCAGGCTGGCCTTGAACTCACAAAAATCAACATGCCTCTGCCTCCCAAGTGCTGGGATTAAAGGCATGCGCCACCACACCCGGCTAATGTAGGAATCAAACTTAGATCTTTGTGCTTATAAGGCAAGTACTTTACTAACTGAACTCTCTTCCTAGCCCTGGTTTATTCATTGTTGTTTTTAGTCAGATCGCTTTATTGTTATGTACTCACAAATAAAAATCTCACACAGCTAGATCAAGGAAGTCACTCACACACTTGCCCCATCCCACAGGCTACCACATCTAGCCTACTGCTGAATGGTTAGAAGAGCCATTCTGAAGTTGGGGAGCTTCGATGGCAGTTTTACATTTTCATTTATCTATCTACCATAATAGAAGGGGAAAAAAAAAAACTATGACAAAGTTGAAACTAGAAAAAAAAGTTTAATATCCTCTTTCTTGACTCATGTGTTCTTTTTCCTGAATTCCACCCTTCCTTGTCACCCAACATTGACTTGTTTTGGTCTCCTGTCTAAATGTACTATGCCCACACTTAGAACTGTTTACATATATACATGTATGCATCATGAAATATTATTCAGCTGTAAAGAAAAACGAAGTCATGAAATTAGCAGGAAGATGGATGGGCTTGAAATGTTTAATAGTAAATAAAGTAACCCACCAGGCATGGTGGTGCACATCTTTAATCCCAGCATTTGGGAGGAAGAGGCAGGCAGATTTCTGTGAGTTCGAGGCCAGCCTGGTCTATATAGTGAGTTCCAGGTCAGCTTGGGCTACAGGGAGACCCTGTCAGCTTCGACAGACCCTTTCGGAGTGCCTTCTAAGTGACCAAGGGACTGGCAAGATGGCTCAGTGGGTAAAGGTGCTTGCCTCCAAATCTGGTGAGCTGAGTTCAAACCTGGATCCCATATGATGGAGATGCCTACAAATATTCTCTGACCACCCCCCCCAACACACATAAAATAAACAAATAAAAGAAAAAATAAAAACAGAACGAGGCCCTGCTTGACCCCTCTAGCCAGAATTGTGAGATGATAAGTTTATGTTGCTCTAAGTCATTCAGGTTGTGGGTTGTTGTTATGGTAACCCCAGGGAGTAGGATGATGATGGAAGCAAAGGGTAGATGAAGTGCCTGGGACAGGTGAAAGGTGAGGGGAGGCACATGTTATAGACAGGTGACTCTGTGCCTCAGTCACCATCATCCTGGGTGTGGGGATAAGAGTGTGATTGCTGAGGCTAAACAGGGTTGGACCAGCCCAGAGGACATCATATTCATTGATATGTTTACACTCAGCTACAGGGGAAAGGTAACAGGGCATCTTCCAGACGAGGCTTGGCCAAGGTCACTCAATTCTTTCTGCAGGCCACACCCTATCCTGGCATCGCCAAGTCCAGTGACTTTGAAGAAGAATGCAGCCTGGGTCCCTGGGTAAGGGACAGGGAAGCACCCAGGTCTTACAAAAGCTAATCAGGGTCCCAGAGACCAGGCCCAAAGAAGGAGGGAATGTATAGAATTCCTTAGAGCAGCAACAGAGTCTGAAAGTTTCTATTTTACAGAGGGAGAAACTGAGACTAGTGATGAATAGGCCATAGCATTGGGGGTGCAGGGGGTATAGAGGAAGTAAGAAGTGGAGGTGATGTAGGAAGAGGGCGATGTAGGAAGAGGGAAGGGAGACAGAGTAGGGTACGGGGATAGGAGGGCGCTGGAACCTTCTGCTCTACTGGAACCCTACCGGAGCTTAAATGTGTGCCCACTAAGAATTATGCTCAGGTGTGCTGCCCTTTCTCCCACCTGAGGCCCTCTTTAGAGAAGGACTGCCAAGGGCTCTGGCCTCAGGTGGCGCTGTACCCAGCAGAGTGAGCTCAAGGCCATACAAAGTTCAAGGCTGGCCTTTGCAATGACAGCCTCTTGCCCTAAGTTCCCTTTCTTTCGACCCAGCCCTGCAAAGATGTCATCTGGGTGGGGAAGGGGGAAAAGGCTGAGGCCTGTGAGTTCTGTTTGTGCCTTGGTTTCCCCTCCTTCTTCCCTGTGGGTAGGCAAAGGGGCAGAGGGAACTCCTGAGGGTCTGGCAAGGATCCACCATCATCTCCTGTTACCCTGAGCTTGGTTCTTAGGACCACAGCATCCAAAGCAACTAAGTTGGAAAGATTAGAAGTCCCAAGTACTGGGGATGGAGAGATGGCTCAGCAGTTGAGAGTGCTTGCTTCTCTATCAGAGGACCTGAGTTCAGATTCCAAAACACACACAGGGTAGGTTCACAAACACCTGTAACTCCAGTTCCAAGGGATCTAACATCTCCTTCTGGCCCCTTTGGGTACACACACACACACACACACACACACACACACATATACACACACATGTGCATTTATACACACATTAATGAATCTTAAAAAAGAAAGAAATCCCAACCTAAGACCTCACAGATGCTAAGCAAGTGCTCTACCACTGAGATACATCCCCAGTCTGCCCCTCACTGAGGGATTCTAGGCAGGTGCTCTACCACTGAGACACACCCCCATCCCATTACTAGGAGTTTCTAGGCAGGTGCTCTACTCTTGAGCCATGCCCTGACCCCCTCACTGGGGGATTCTAGGCAAGTGCTCTACCACTGGCTACATCTTCAGCCCTTATTTTGCCTTTTCTATTGAGGCAAAGTCTCACTAAGTTGACCTGGCTTAGCAGATCTTGAACTCCAAGCCCATGAGTAGCTGGGATGACAAGACTGTCCTGCTAAGCGTAGCCCAACCCTGTCTTTTCATGGGGAAGGGGATATTGAGGCCAGACAGGAGTAGAACAGCCCCCTGACACACAGGTGTTTCATGACAAGATTAGAATCTGAGGCTGCTGAAGCTCTTATCTTGGCTACGGTCCTGTGACCAGGCAGGGGTGGAAGGAATGCAGGATAAAAGTTAAAAGGGGCGGAACTTTGAGGCAGGTGTCTTGAGTTCTATAAAGATCCTGAGAACTGGGGACGGTGGCACATGCCTTTAATCCTAGCACTTGTGAGGCAGAGACACGTGGATTTTTGAAAGTTTAGGGCCAGCCTGGCCCACATAGTGAATTCCAGGTCAGCCAGGGATGCCTAGTGAGACTCTGTCCAAAAAAAAAAAAAAAAAAA
>NW_008337205.1:1637152-1672906 GCF_000622305.1 Nannospalax galili
CCCAAAATAAATAAATATAAAATAGATAAGACTCTGAGAGGGAGCCTGTAATCCCAGTCTTTTGGAGGCTGAGCAGGAGGATCAGGAGCTTGAGGCCAGCCTGGGTTACACTGTGAGTTTTAGGTCAGCCTGGGCTACATCATGACAAGACTTTGTCTGACCGCCCCCCCCACCACACAGACACACAGAGATACACACACATGCTGGGGGCATTTAGTATAGAGAGGGGAGGTAAGAGAGAGTTGGGTGGGGATACCTAGTAGACAAATAATGGTTGAGTGTCCATCCAATACCAGAGGGAGGACTCTTTAATCCAAGAAGCCACATCATCTGACAGGTGTAACTAAGTGTCACTTCATGGGGCCATGGAAGCTCAGAGAGGCAAATTTGCTTTCTCCGAAGCTTACTGGGAAGAGGAAAGATGTTCCAGGGTACCTAAGGCTGTACTCCAAGTGAAAGACACCCTATTTATCATTTTTACCCCAGAAGACTCTCTGCCCTGGAGCCCACGCAGGTTGGCGACACAGACCACCTTTGAGAAGGGACTGAGAGGACAGTGGGTCTTGGGGGTTACTCACCGTTCTCAGCAACAGTGTGTTGGGGCAGGAAGTGGAGGATAACAGCCATCAAGCAGAGGGCCACAGTTGACCGCCGCGACATCACAGCTGGGATGGATGTACCTGCCCTTCGATCTTGTTGGAAGCCGGCAGAATGACTGTGAGCCAGGGAACCCCAGAAATAAAAAGGGCCAGGAGACCTTTGGCCCTGGAGGTATTGAGGGCCTCCAGGCGGGGGGAAGGCTGTCAGTGTAAAAAGGACTCAATCTTAAAGCTTCCCTCATGACGAAGGGGGTGCGGGCCTGCTCCAGGCCAAAGGGCAGAGGGAGGGGCTCCCCTTCCCAGACAGACAAATGCATAGGTGCTCAGGTAATCATATTTATCACCCCCAATAGAGGGGTGGTGCCACAGCTACAGAGAAGGAACGAGAGGTGTCTCCAGCCCATCAGGGAGATTGACAGGACAGGCTGGCCCTAAGCAAGAGAGGAAAACACCTTAGATTTGACCCCATCCTCTGACAAGAATACCCCCTACTTCTCAGGCACCCTCTCTGTTCCATGGGTGTTCAGGGAAGTCATGGGGTACAAGTTACAGTCACATAACTTGTTAAGGGTCCAGTCCTGGGATAATCAGGGGTTCTTGAGTGTGTAGGTTCACGGTCGACACCCCTCACCCCCAATGCCACCTGGAGTGGCCTTACCTACTCTGATGGTCAGCAGAGCCAAGCACTCATTTCTCAACTTACTGGGGACTCCCATCACTCCATCACTGTTGAACCCAAAGTTTCCTGTCCCCAAGGCCTGCCTGAGCCTAGGCTTGTCTGTGGGCAGAGACTTCAGGCAGAAGTGGATCTGGCCCTGCCCTAGTTGGAGCAGGCAGGGGTTCAAGTGCTGGGACTGAAATGTTTGATTCTGGTAGGACTGTTCTCCCTAGGAAAGACAGGCCTCCTTCAACCCATCTCCTTCCAGCAACCCCTAGACCCAAGCCTGCAGGTCAGCTTCCAGAACAAGGAAGGAAAGAAAATTCTCTGATGTCATTCTGCATTAAAAAAATTGCTTTTATTGATAAGAAAATTCCAGAGTAGGGTGTCACCTAGATACAAACAAGGATGCTGAGGTGACCAGAAGTCTTGGGGTCCTGGAAGATAGAGGTGAGGGGGAAGAGGGGTGGGGCCTGGCTCACAGTCTGTCCTGGAGCGGTCATGGGGGGAGGGGAGAGGCTTGGGACCTGGTGTCAGCTTCCTTTTGAACCAACCGGGACACCGTAGTGTAGACTCTCTGGATTGGAGGGTCTGGGGGGGGTGGAGCCCCCTGTTCCTGTCATGGAGCTGATTTCACAACCTTGGGTCTCTGAAAATGAAGCTGTGGAGTAGGACAGACAGATAAAGTTAAGTGTGTGGGGGGGGTGGGCCAGGTTTGGGGGAACCCAGGAGTGGGAGGATGGGACAGCCCAGGATTGGGGGGACTTTTAGCTGCATCACCTCGATGTTGGGGTCCACATTCTGTAGGGTTGGCCGGAAGTGACAGTACCCTTTCTCAAGGCTGTATTTGTCTTCTTTTAGATTCTGGCCTGTAGAGAGAGGTGTGATATTAGAGGGGCTACAGAGGAGGCTGAGAGATATACAGGAGCAGGTGGAGTGTGTGTGTGTGTGTGTGTGTGTGTGTGTGTGTGTGTGTAGGAGTGTTCTAGGAAAATGAAGAAAATAGTTCTGTTATTAAACTCCTTAATGGAACCTTATAAGAGCCTGGAAGATGATCTAGGGTGGCAAGAGAGAGACAGACTAGCAACCCCACCCATCTTGCACTACGTGACAGTGGTCAAAGGTCATAGCCATGTGAGGGGGGATGGGCACTGCCACCAGTGTGAGATGATAATGCAGGTGGGATAGGAGGAAGCCATTGCGTCACATACCCCCTCCAGCCTTACCCCTTAGTGACAGTAACCACAGCAGATAGTCAAGCTCTGCCAGGAATCTTTCCTCTTCCCTGTCTTTGGCATGCAATATGCCACGTGCACTTCCTGAATCCAGCAAATCTTTCTGACCTCCTGGACTCTATTCAGGGCCTAGTGTTCCCTAAACACCCTGACTATCTCTCAGCTAACCCCTTTGGGTAACTCCTGTGATGTCTGCCCTTCTAGGTGTTTGGGGAAGGCCTGTTTCATCACCATCCTTGATTCCTACTCTCACCTTGTCCTACCTCAGACTCTGAGTGCCACCTTCAAACCGCAGACTCCCTTCCTTTCAGCACCCCGTCATGCCCCCCACCCCCAGTTAGTTCTCTCCTAGACGCCCAACTCAGGAATTAGCTACCATACTTCTGGGACAGCTAAGACACTCCAAGACGCTTTCCTGATCTCCCCTCAGCCTGCCAGCAACTCCAGCTTCCTTCCAAGCTGCCTCACCTGGCTACTTCTCTGTCCCTTGTCCCCTGAACCTTCCATCCTATCACCTGGTCCTCAACTTCCATGTTGTCCTCCTCAAATGCCCCTGAGTGAGCCACTCGAAACACATCCAAGCTGGGCTTGGTGGTGTGCACCTGTCCAGACAGCTACTTATAAGGTTGAGGCAGGAGGATTGTGAGTTTGAAGCCAGCCTGGGCTACACAGGAACCTCAAAGCCATCCTGGGCTAAATAGTGAGACCATGTTCCAAAAAAACGAAGCCACATACCCAGCTCTCTTCAATCAATGCACAATCACAGCTCCCTAAACCCAACAAGTCCTGGCTCTATCTGGTTCCTGTCACAGACCCTCTTTCTCCATCACCATTTATTTATTTATGTATTTATTTCTTTATTTTGAGGCGTGGTCTCATGCAGACCAGGCTGGCCTCGAACTTGCTATGCAACAGAGACCTTGAACTTGGTGCTCCTGCCTCTACCTCCCAAATGCTGGGGTTATAGGTATGTGCTACTATACCCAGCTTCCATGACTTTTCTCAGGTAATATCCCCTACCTAAGCATGTCCTTCCCCTGTCCACTGTAGGACTGTTTGAAAGAATAGCAAGCCAACCTCTGAGTCACTGCCTAGACTCAAGACTTAAATCAGAAGCCTTCAGTGACCCCTATCCACCCACCCCAGGCTGGGCCAGGCCTGTCTAGGCCTCCCATCATAACCTGGGCACCGCCTAGCATCCCACTCCAGAGTGACTATCTGACACCTTTGGCTCATAGGGTAGGAAATGACTCAGCCGTCCCTGCATCATCAGGGACAAGTTAGCCCATGAGGTACCAGAGGGAACTGGGAAGTTAGAAGCTGTGGGTGTGGAGGTGCACACCTGTAATCTCAGCACTTGGGAAGCTGAGGTGGGAGGATCGTGAGTTCTAGGCCTGCCTAGGCTACTTCACAGTTAGTTCGGAGCCAGCTTGGGTTACATAGTGAGAGCCTGTTTCACAATAAAACAAAGAACTGGGAAGTTTAAACTGGAGACATGCCTCAGTTGGTAAATTACTTGCCTCATAAGCACTAGGACCCTAGTTCAATCTCCAACACCCATGTAAAAAGCCGGACATGGCACATGCTTACAGGTGGGTCCCTGGGTCTCACTGGCCAGCCAGCCTAGCCTAATCTGTGAGCCCCAGGTCCCAGTGAGAGATCTTATCTCAAAATAAAAAGTTATAAGATTCCTAAGGAATAATACTTGTGATTGACTCTGGCCTCTCGATGCATGTGCAGATGTGTGCATTTACACACATACACACACATATACACAAAGACACACACACACACACACAAGAACTGGGTAGGTAAGAAGTCTGGGCTTGCTTAGGGCAGAGATTGAGCAGAGGCAGCCATACCATTTGGGGGAGGAATTTACACAGGGAGAGACTTGGGCAGGCCCAGCACCTGAGGGGTAGACCCCTGAGTAACTCAGAGTCCAGAGGAGACTGGAGGACAAAGTGGGGGATTCCTGGAGATGGACAGGGTCTTAAGTAGGTTTTGGAAACAGTAAATCTGGGACTGGCAGAGTTAGTGAGGAATGGAACCTTCTAGATAGTGGTATGATGAATACAAAGGCTGGGAAGAGAGAAAATGGTAGGTATATGTCCTGAGAACTTGATGGAGGCAAACTAAATAAAGACTGAGGGTCAGGCTGGCAAGATGGTTCAGTGGGTGCTTGCTGCCAAGCCTGATGACCTGAGTTCAATCCCATGGTGAAAGGAGAGAACAGATTCCTGAAAGTTGTTCTCTGACCTCCACATAGGTATCGTAGTACAGACATACCTCCTCTCACTAAATAAATAAATGCAATTTTAGAAAGAAGATGGGGGGGGTTCAGTGAGGGGTCTGAGCTATCACTATGGCTACATCGATATAGCAGAAGCCATGTCACACCCTCAAAGCCAGGGTACCTCTCCTGCCCCAGTCCTTGCCCTGGTGACAGTTGGTTACCTTCCCAGATGCCCATGTTCTGAAAGACTCCAGGAAGACCGTCTCTCTGCCATTCTTGAGTAGGGTCATACTTTTGCCTGCGAACAGTTGTCGTATCATGAGTGAACAGCTGAAGGTGGGAGGTGGCAGAGGGGACTCAATGGGCCCTGCCCCTGTGGGGGACTGTCACGTCCCTCCCCCTTCAAAATGATGGCATGGGGTAGACTACAGTCACCCTGGCTTTTCCACTCTTCCAAGGGCAGTGTGGCCTGCCTTCCCAGATGTCTCTCAGCAAACCGCCCCCACAGTAGGCCCCAGTCTCCTTGGGTGTGAAATGAGGGCATTACAATAGCTTCTTGGACTGCCCGCTTCTGGTCAGCTATTCTAAGGGGTACTTCTCTGTTTTTAAAGGCATATCTCCCCCACATTTGAGCCACCTATGGCTCTGTCACAGCTTCCTTGTTATGGTGGCATTGCTCTGAGGCACTCCAGGTCATAAAACACAGCTTTACTATATAATCTAAGTTTCTGTTTCCATTTCTCAAACAGATATTCTATCAGTTCAGAAAGCCACATTTGTGCTTGGGATGTCCAGGGGTGGGTGGGGCTGGGCATTCTGTCTGGCCTCAGCTAGAAGGAATGGAGTTGTTGGGGGGCTCATTCCTAGCTCCTCATGGGTCCCCTATACCTGTGCCTGTGGCAGCTGGCCTCAGAAACTCACCTGTGCAGTTTTCTATGGGACCGGCCAAGGAAGATGACCAGGATGAACACAAGGACCAGCAGCACCGCGAGTACGGTGCCCACAAGCCCGTACACGAGTCTCTTGCTGGTCCGGGACTCACAGGTCTTTCCCCAGTACCAGTGGGTGTCTGTGTTCGGGCACCTGGAGAGAGACAAAAACTCAGGCCAGGGGTCCTAGCATCAGGTCTCTGGAAGGGAAATTTAATAACCCAAGCACAGGGACCCCAGGTATCCCTCTCCTAAAGGTAAGTGCTGAGTGCCTGGGGAGCTGTGTCCCTGACTCTGTAAGATTGTGGGGGGCAGCACTTGGAATGACTGGCGCTCAGAAAGACCCATGGAGCCAAGTGCCTCATCCCAGTTATATGTTTGCATATCTAATCTCAAAGCAGCTGGCACACGCATGGTCTTCTTATCCAGTTTGATATCTTGTACTTTATGACCTTGAGCACTCGAGCACTCAGGCCACAGCTAGAAGTGTTCATTACAGTATAAGAGAAATTAACGATAATGATAGTGTCCACGGTGTTCAGGCCCAAATCCTTGCACTCAGGGAGTCGGAGGGAGGAGGATTGGTTCAAGTTTGAGGTTAGCTTGGGCTACACAGTGAGTTCTGGGTCACCTCTGTCTACAAAGACCCTGTTTCAAAAACAAACAACAAACAAAAACAAAAACAAAGAAAAAGAAGGAAGAGAAGAGAAAGAGAAGAGGAAGGAGGGAGGGAAGAAGAAGAGAAGGAAGAGGAGGAAAGAGGGAGTGAGAGAGGAAGAAGAGAAAGGATAGGAGGAGGGAGGAGGGGAGGAAGGAGGAAGGGAGGGAGGAGGAGGAAGGGAGGTGGGGAGGAATGAAAGGGGGAAAGAGGGAAATAGGAAGAGGGAAGAGAGAGAAAGGAGGAGCAAGAAAGGAAAGGAGGGAGGGGAGGAAGGAAAAAAGGAAAGAAGGAAGAAGAAAAATGGAATGGAAGTTAGGAAGGGAGAGAGAGGAAGAGGAGGAAAGAGAGGGAGAAAGGAAGGACGAGATGGAGGGAAAGAAGGAGGGGAGAAGAGGGAGGATGGATACAGAGAGAAAACAGAAAGCGATGGGTGATGGAGAGGTAAAGAGAGCGGTGTGAGCTTTCTAAGGAAGGCACTGGCCGGACCATAGTTACCTATGTGTGGCCAGCCATCGCACTCATGCAGTAGAGGGTAATGGGAGCCCCAGGAAGTATAATGGAGGAGGAGGAGGGAAGAAGAGGAGGGAGAGAGAGGAGGAAGAGATACCTTCCTAGATCCATCATCTCTAGAAGTTGTTTTGTTACTGACCCGTGTCACCCACCTGCTTAGCAACTGGGGCCCAAGGAGAACAAGAACTAGGGTGATACCAGAACAGACATATCACCCACAGGTAGGAATGAGGTTCCTGCCAAGCAGGGGCAGGCTTCGATTCCAGCCCCTGGGAAGCCTGGCATGGGGGCCCCTCCCATCATTAGCACTCACAGGCAGAGAGGCCCTGAGCGGGACAGCTGGCACTGGCCCAGGTTGCAGTTGAGTTGTGACTTTGTCCCCTGAGTGCAGTTGTTCACACAGGTCAGCCTTCCCTCCACCTCTTCTGAGTAGTAATATTGGGAGAAGTCCTTGGCAGCCCTCTGCATGCATTGCTCTGTGGGGTGAGGGAGGGAGCATCATTCTCCATCCCTGTTTACCACCTGCACTCCGCCAGCCCCTCCACTCCTCAGCTCAGCAGAGCTGCTCACCGTCGGGGTCAAAGCTCAGCCTTAGAGTCTCTGTATTCACAGTGGTGACGCTGCCGTTGTAACACAGTATGGATTCTGCAGGAGGGACAGGAGACAGAAACATAAAGAAATAAAAATGGGGGTGACAAACTTCAGCATGGAACCAAGGGGGTTACTAGGAGCAGAATGGAGTCAGGCAAGGCACTGGGCATTCTTTCTTTTCCTTCCTTCCTTCCTTCCTTCCTTCTTTCCTTCCTTCCTTCCTTCCTTTCTTCCTTCCTTCCTTTTTTCCTAAACAAGATATTGCACTGTAGCCCAGGCTGTCCTAGAATTCCCTGTGTAGCCCAGGCTGGTTTTACCCTCATGGCTATCCCCCTGCCTCAGCTTCATGAGTGCTGAGATTTCACCATAACTGGCTAGTTTCTGGTGTTCCAAGGGAAAGGAGTGAGGTGGCGTGTCCTAGTTAGCTTTTACTATCAACTTGACACAGCCTAGAGTCATCAGAGAAGGGAGTCTCAACTGAGGGATTACTCAGAACAGATTGGCCTGTCTTGACTGTTAATTGATGGAGGAGGGCCCAGCCCATTGTGGACAGTACCATTTCCTGGACAGGTTGTCCTGGGCTGTATAAGAAAGGTAGCTAAGGGCTGGAGAGATGGTTCAGTTTTTAGAGTGTTTGCTACTTTCCCAGAGAACCCAAGTTCAGTTCCCAGCACCCACTGTGGGTGACTCACAATCTGTAATTCCAGTTCCAGAGGATCTGAAGCCTTCGTCTGTTCTTTGAAGGCACCTGTACATGTGTGACATTCACACAGACACACAGGTGTACACACAAATTTAAAAAAAAAATTTTTTAAAGACAGCTAGCAAACTAGATGTGCTAGTATACACCTTGAATCCCAGCACCTGGGAGGCAGAAGCAGGTGGACCTCTGTAAGTTTGAGGCCAGGCTGGTCTACATAGCAAGATCCAGGGTAGCCAGGGGTACCATAGTGAAACCCCCATCTAAAAGAAAGGAAGGAAGGAAGGAAGGGAGGGAGGGAGGGGGGAGAGAGAGAGAGAGGGAGGGAGAGAGGGAGGGAAGGAAGGAGGGAAGGAGGGAGGGAAAGAAAAGAAAGTCAACTAAGGCCAGGCGTGGTGGTGCACGCCTTTAATCCCAGCACTTGGGAGGCAGAGGCAGGCAAATCTCTGTGAGTTTGAGGCCAGCCTGGTCTACATAGCGAGTTCCAGGCCATCTGGGACTACAGGAAGACCCTGTCAAAAAAAAAAAAAAGCTAGCTAAGGATAGGCCTGCAAGCAGTGTTCCTCCATGGTTTCTGCCCTGACCTCCCTCAATGATGGATTATGACCTGTAAGTTGAAATAAACCCTTTTAAGTCATGGTATTTGTCACAGAACAGAATGAAACGAGAGCAGGAAGGCAGAGTCCCAGACCTCCTTCCCCACCGATGTCAGTTTCAGGAGGATCTACCTTGGCACTGGGAAATGTCGCTTTCACTTCTTAGTGTCTCGTTCATGATCTTGTTTCTCACGATCTTTGTGAGGTTCCTGAACAGTGTCTGATACTCTGGGGTGTATTCTGCCTGTAGGACAACGTCATTCTCCACCACGATGCTGCCATTGCTGCAAGAGATGGTTCATCATTTACCCCATGTCACCCAGTACCCAGCAAGGAAGACCCAGGCAGCAAGAGGGAATCAAAGCAACCATGTGACCCACAGTTAGGAAAGAAGAGGGGTCCTGCAGGGTGCATCGAGGCACAGCTGCAATCACAGCACTTGAAAACTGAGGCAGGGGAATTACAGATTCAAGATCATCTCAGGCTGCACAGGAAAAGCATGTCTAAAACTCCAAAAGAAAAAAAAGGAGGGAGGGAGGGCTGAGGAGGAGAGAAAGGGAGGAAGGGAGGGACAGAAGAAGGCAGGAAGGAAGGAAGCAAAGGAAGGAAGGAGAGAAGGAAGGAAAGGAAGGAAGGAAGGAAGGAAGGAAGGAAGGAAGGAAGGACTTAGAACCCTTATCCTTGGACAGCTAAATAAACTCCAAGGAGGCAGTTGCACAAGACAGTACAAGATCCATAAATATAATTGTTTATCATAAAAGTCAAAAGTTGAAATTTATCTTTAAAAATAGAAGCTCAGACCAGCAAGATAGCTCAGTGCTTGCCACCAAGGCTGATGACCTGAGTTCAACCCCTGGGACCCATATGGTGGAAGGAGAGAAGCTACTCCTGCAAGTTGTCCTCTGACTTCCACATATACACAAAATAAATAATGTAATAAGATTTACATAGATGCACTGGGGGAGGATGTGGAGAGATTGGAATATCTGGTTCTGGGAATGGAAAATAGTATGGCAGAGCCTCAAAAAATTTTAAACAGATGAATGTGGTGGCTCAGGTCTATAATCCCAGCACTTGGAAGAAGAAGAGGAAGGAGGGGAAGATGACACAGGGGAGGGAGAGGAAGAAGGAGGGGAGAATGAGGAAGAGGATGGAGAAGAAGGAGGAAGAGAAGGAGGAGGAGGAAAGGGGGAGGGAAGAGGAGGAAGAAAAGGAGGAGGAAGGGGGAAGAAAAGAAAAAGAAGAGGAGGAGGAGGAAGAGACATAAAGTCCTATTAAAATGGGGGATTCTAACCTCGAATTCCCTCTCAGGTGCCCAGTGATGCTACTGAGGGGAGATTCTTGGGGAGTCATCTATCATAGCCATCATCAGGGGAAGACTACCCCTCCTCATGTTCCCCGTCCCAGCACAGAGCACCACATGCTCCACCCCTGCAGCTTAGGACTTCATTTCTCACTCCCCTCTCTTCTTTCCCATGGTCTGACAGCAGGTCTTGCCTCCCAAGACCCTTGAGCCAGGACCCCTTTCTTCCTGTGCAGTCCCTCTCTGGTCTTTGCCACCATCACTTCCAGGGTAGATTCTTGCCCACCTCTTCTCTACCCTGTAGCCAGACCCAGCTGTCTCCATGCAGGTCAGATACTGTCCATTTCAGGTCAACTGCTGAGACTGACTTAGTTTCTCCAACTGCCTTCTCCATCACTCCTTGTTATTGTAAGTACCTCTAAGTTTCCGGAGCCTCCCTTTCCTTCCTCTGTCCCTCCCTCCCTCCCTCCTTCCTGCCCCTTTGGGCTCTCTTCTATCACTTCCCTCTACTGTAACTCTCTCCTCATCCCTTTCCTTACCCTGCTTTATTCCAAACCTTCCTTCAAGGTCAGCTTAGTTGTCACGTTGCCCAGGAAGAACCATACCCACCTTGCCACCTTGATTCTGGGTCTGTCTTCATATCCTTATCAGAACTCTCACAGCCCCTGAGCTCTGACATGCTGAGCTCTAGAAAGACCGGTCCACTGTATTCCCAGCATCTAACTTTTTTGTTAAGACAGGGTTTCACTACATAGCCCAAATTGACCTGAACTAACTGTGCAGCCCAGGCTATCCTTGAACTCCTGATCATCCTGCCTCGGCTTCCCAAGTGCTGGGATTACAAGTGTGTGCCAACATACCCAGCCAGGCTTGACTTCAAATGAAAGTTTGCTGAATGAAAAATTAGCAAATAAAAAAACAGTGAATGAATGAATGAATGAACAACTGTGAATGACTAAACCTGATGAATGAAATGAGTAAATATGATTAGCAAATGAACAAGAGATGATAGAACTTGAATTAACAAATAAGTATCCATGATGAATAAATGAACAAATGGCGAATGAATGAACAAATTATGAATGGATAACCATGATGAATGAGTGAGAAACTGAGAAATGAGGAATTGAACAAGTAAATGGATAACCCTGATGAACAAATGATAGATGAATGAGTGAGCTGCCTAAGGACCCTCAGGTATTACCTCAGGGCTAGAGTTACCCTGGCCCAGCCTGATGTTGATAGGCTAACATCTGGATCCTCCCCACATACTCACAGCAGCTTCCTGATGATCACATCTTTGTACTGGGGAAGGTCGTCCCCTTTGTAAACTTTATTCATCTGAAAGAAACAACAGAGGTCACTCAGAACTGGAGTGTATCCCATCTCAGGACAGCCCCAGACAGGCTTGTGGAGACAGAGGGAAAGGGAAAAGGAAAGGGAAAGGAAAGCAACAGGGAGGCCCCTCTGCAGGGATGAAGGTGTGGTGGGACTCAAAGGTGGACACTATGAGAGGATGCTATCTCAGGACCCTGGGTGATGGAGAGCCCTTGTGAGCTGAGAGCCGGGGAGAGTGCTTGCACCCCTCATTCAGTTGGGCATCCCAGCCCGTACCTGGCTCAGGAAGAGCTCTGTGAAGTTCTTGTAGTCCTCGGATGACATGTTCTTCAGGTTATTGGTGAAATTCCTGTAAATCACTTTCACTATCACGGTCACGGTTGCATTGACAACATCTGGGATTTCTGTGAGAACAGGCAACATGGCGCATGAGACAGCAGCCTCCAGGACCCTCAGGACCCGCTAAGGATGTCCCCAGGATGAGTGAATAATCTGCCTGTCAGTCTCATGGAGGGAGAGAAGTGGGTAGGAGAGAAACTCAAGAGTCAGGTGACAGTGACTGAGATGTCTGCTCCTTACCTATGTATGTTTGTGTGCGTGTGTGTGTTCATGTGTGTACATGTACATGTGTATGTACATATGCATGCATGTGTGTATTCATGTGTGTGGTGGTCAATGTCAGGTGTGTTCCTCAGTTACTCTCCACCTTTTTTTGAGACAGGGTTCCTCACTGAACCCAGAGCTCATTGATTTGGTGACACTGGTTGGCCAAAGCGCCCTAGAGATCTGCCTGTTTCATCTCCCAGTGCTGAGACTGTAGGCACACATCGCTGCATCTGGCCTTTTACATGGGATCTGGGGACCCAAACTCAAGTCCTCATGTTTGTACTGCAAGTGTTTTACCAAGAGGGCCAGCTCCCCAGCCCCTGTCCCTTGTCTCTTGATACCATGAAGAGCTAATGATAGAGGCCCGGGGAGTTGGGTGGGCCTGGCTTCCCAAAGGGTTAGAATAAAAACCATCTGATGAGAGGGTCAACAGGGATACAGAAATGGGCCCTGAGGTGGAAGGTGAAGGACGAGCTCTCTGAGGGGTGATCTAGGCAAAAAGCTATACCACCTCCTCTCCTTGCAGTGAAACCGTTGGAATGGTCGGTTAATCCTTCCCACACTTCCATCCCACTTTAAGTGCCAAGGGGCATGACAGGGAGGACTGTAGGTCTTGGAAAAGTCATTACCTACTGGGAAGGAGTAAAGGATGGAGTCACAGAGCTGACCAGTGAAGCCAGGGTCACAGTCACACTGTCTTCCATTCCACTTTCCATTCTGGCATTTCACTGGAAGGGATAGAATTCACAGAGGTCATCAAGGAAGCTCAAAGGACAAAAACAATGGCTCCCATCCTGGGGGGCCATCATTAAGGCACTGCCCTTGACAAAAGGGATAGTGCCAGAGGATGGTACAGCATTTAAGAACCTTACACTCCTACCCCATTTCCAGGAGCTAGTGGAGAAAGAATGAGGCAAAGGGGCTTTAGAGAGATAATAAATATGAGAGAACAAAGAAGAGAAGGATTCTGTGAGTCGAAAGGAGCCGACACTAGGCAGATGTGGTGGTCTACGCTTGTAATCACAACACTCAGGAAGCTGAAGCAGGAGGATGACAAGTATGAAGCCAGCCGCAGCTACATAGTGAGATACTGTCTCAATATGTACACCCTACCACCACCAAAGACAACACCCATGAACGTGAAGGACACACATTGGTTACTTGAAAGGTTCAGAAACACAGGACATGACAACATATAGGGAAAGATGATTAAGAACCATAGAACATGACCCAAGAGAAAAACACAGAGTCACATACATGGAACTTACTTGGTGGCAAAGAGATATACTGAGTCCCCATGGAAGTGGGGTACATGCTGGTGAACGGGGGACGGGCTGTGGAGCTGCTACTGAAAACAAGGTCTGGGCTGTAGGTAGAGTGAAGTGAGGTGAAGGAGGGAGAAGAACTGGGAGGTCTTGTAGCTGAAGAGTCAGAGGCTGAGTAGAAGGAGAAATCAGGAATTGAAACAGTTGAAGGTGCAGCATCTGGGACTGTGGTTGCAGAGTTGTCTGGTGGCACTGTCAGGTGGGCTGAACCTGGGATGCTTGAAGAAGTGGGAGATGCAGAGGATGAGACTGTGGTTTGAGAGCTGTCAGGTGATGCTGAAGTACGTGAGGATCTTGGACTATGTGGAGGAGCTGTGGATCCTTGCAATCCAGTTGTAGTTTGGAAAGTATCCAGTAACTGTGTAGTGTGGGCTGAGACCGAGCTGCTAAGGAGGGTAGTCGATCCCATAGAAAGGACTGTGTTTTGGGAGGTCTCAGAGAATACAGTTGTGTGTGTTGAAGCTGGACTGCCTGGGGAGGCTGTAGGTGCCTCAGTAAGGACTGTGGTCTGGGAGGTTTCATGAGGGAGAGTTGTGTGTGTGGAAATTGGACTGTTTGGGAGGGTTGTAGATTCATGAGTGATAACAGTGGTTTGGGAACTCTCAGGGGGCAGAGTTTTGTGTGTGGAAATCAGATTGGTTAACGAGGATGTAGATTCCTGAGTGAGGATGGTGGTTTGGGAAATCGCAGGAGAGAGAACACTATGTGTTGAAATTGGGCTGGTTGCAGAGGTTGTAGATTTCTGAGTGAAGACTTTGCTTTGGGAGGTCTCAAAAGGAAGAGTTGTTTGTGTGAAAATTGGTTGACTTGGGAAGGCTGTAAATTCTTGAGTGAGCTCTGTGGTCCCGGAGGTCTCAGGGGGTAGAATTGTGTGTGTGGAAATCAGACTAGTTAAGGAGGTTGCAGATTCTTGAGCAATGATAGTGGTCTGGAAACTCTCAGGGGGCTGAGTTGTGTGTGTGAAAATCAGACTGGTTAAGGAGGTTGTAGATTTGTCAGTCAGGACTGTGGTAAGGAAGGGCTCCGAGGGAAGAGCTGTGTGTGTTGAAATTGGGCTCCTAGAGAAGGCTGATGAATTCTGAGTGAGGAGTGTGGTTTGGGAGGTCTCAGGAGGAGGAGCAATGTGTGTTGACATTGGGCTGACCTGGGAGGTTGTAGATTCCTTAGTGAGGTCTGTGGTCTGGGAACTCTCGGAGGGCAGATTTGTGTGTGCTGAAATCAGGCTGGCTAAGGAGGTGGTAGACTTCTGAGTAACAGCTGTGGTCTGAGAGGTCTCAGAGGGAAGAGTTGTGTGTGTGTAAACTGGATTGGTGGAGGAGGTTGTAAATTCTTGAAGGAGGACTGTGGTTTGGGAGGTCTCAGAGGCAAGAGTTGTATCTGTTGAAATTGGGTTGGTTGAGGAGGTTGTAGATTCCTGAGAGAGGACTATTGTCTGCAAAGTCTCAGAGGGAAAACTTGTGTGTGTTGAAATTGGGCTCCTAGAGAAGGCTGATGATTTCTGAGTGAGGAGTGTGGTTTGGGAGGTCTCAGAGGCAAGAGTTGTATCTGTTGAAATTGGGTTGGTTGAGGAGGTTGTAGATTCCTGAGAGAGGACTATTGTCTGCAAAGTCTCAGAGGGAAAACTTGTGTGTGTTGAAATTGGGCTCCTAGAGAAGGCTGTAGATTCCTGAGTGAGGAGTGTCGTTTGGGAGGTCTCAGGAAAAGGAGCAGTGTGCGTTGAAATCAGACTGGCTGAGGAGGTTGTAGGTGCCTCAGTGAGGTCTGTGGTCTGGGATCTCTCAGGAGGCAGATTTGTGTGTGTTGAAATCAGGTTGGCTGAGGAGGTAGTAGATTCCTGAGTCACAATTGTGGTCTGGGAGGTCTCAGAGGGAAGAGTTGTGTGTGTGTAAACTGGATTGGTGGAGGAGGTTGTAAATTCTTGAAGGAGGACTGTGGTTTGGGAAGTCTCAGAGGCAAGAGTTGTATCTGTTGCAAATGTGTTGGTTGAGGAGGTTGTAGATTCCGGAGTGAGGACTGTGGTCTGTGAGGTCTCAGAGGGAAGAGTTGTGTGTGTTGAAATTGGGCTGCTTGAGAAGGCTGTAGATTCCTGAATGAGGAGTGTGGTTTGGGAGGTCTCAGGAGGAGGATCAGTGTGTTTTGAAATCAGACTGGCTGAGAAGGTTGTAGATTCCTGAGTCACAATTGTGGTCTGGGAGGTTTCAGAGGGAAGAGTTGCGTGTGTGGATATTGTATTGGTGGAAGAGGTTGGAGATTCTCGAGTGAGGACTGTGGTGTGGGAGGTCTCAGGGGGCAGATTTATATCTGTTGAAATTGGCCTGGTTGAGAAGATTGTAGGTTCCTGAGTGAGGACTGTTGTCTGTGAGGTCTCAGAGGCAAGAGTTGTGTGTGTTGAAATTGGGCTCCTAGAGAAGGCTGATGATTTCTGAGTGAGGAGTGTGGTTTGGGAGGTCTCAGGAGGAGGATCTGTGTGTTTTGAAATCAGGCTGTGTGAGGAGGTTGTAGATTCCTGAATCACAATTGTGGTCTGTGAGGTCTCAGAGGGAAGAGTTGTGTGTGTGGATATTGTATTGGCGGAAGAGGTTGGAGATTCTTGAGTGAGGACTGTGGTGTGGGAGGTCTCAGGGAGCAGAGTCGTCAGGAGTGTGGTTTGGGAGGTCTCAGGAGGAGGATCTGTGTGTTTTGAAATCAGGCTGTGTGAGGAGGTTGTAGATTCCTGAATCACAATTGTGGTCTGTGAGGTCTCAGAGGGAAGAGCTGTGTGTTTTGAAATTGGGCTCCTAGAGAAGGCTGATGACTCCTGCGTCAGGAGTGTGGTTTGGGAGGTCTCAGGAGGAGGATCTGTGTGTTTTGAAATCAGGCTGTGTGAGGAGGTTGTAGATTCCTGAATCACAATTGTGGTCTGTGAGGTCTCAGAGGGAAGAGCTGTGTGTTTTGAAATTGGGCTCCTAGAGAAGGCTGATGACTCCTGCGTCAGGAGTGTGGTTTGGGAGGTCTCAGGAGGAGGATCTGTGTGTTTTGAAATCAGGCTGTGTGAGGAGGTTGTAGATTCCTGAATCACAATTGTGGTCTGTGAGGTCTCAGAGGGAAGAGCTGTGTGTTTTGAAATTGGGCTCCTAGAGAAGGCTGATGACTCCTGCGTCAGGAGTGTGGTTTGGGAGGTCTCAGGAGGAGGATCTGTGTGTTTTGAAATCAGGCTGTGTGAGGAGGTTGTAGATTCCTGAATCACAATTGTGGTCTGTGAGGTCTCAGAGGGAAGAGCTGTGTGTTTTGAAATTGGGCTCCTAGAGAAGGCTGATGACTCCTGCGTCAGGAGTGTGGTTTGGGAGGTCTCAGGAGGAGGATCTGTGTGTTTTGAAATCAGGCTGTGTGAGGAGGTTGTAGATTCCTGAATCACAATTGTGGTCTGTGAGGTCTCAGAGGGAAGAGCTGTGTGTTTTGAAATTGGGCTCCTAGAGAAGGCTGATGATTCCTGCGTCAGGAGTGTGGTTTGAGAGGTCTCAGGAGGAGTAGCAGTGTGTGTTGAAATTGGGCTGCCTTGGGAGGTTGTAGATTCCTTACTGAGGTCTGTGGTCTGGGAACTCTCAGGGGGCAGACTTGTGTGTGTTGAAATCAGGCTGGGTGAGGAGGTGGTAGATTCCTGAGTCACAACTGTGTTCTGGGAGGTCTCAGAAGAAAGAGTTGTGTGTGTGGATATGGGATTGGTGGAAGAGGTTATAGATTCTTGAGTGAGGACTGTAGTCTGTGAGGTCTCAGGGAGAAGAATTGTGTGTGTTGAAATTGGGCTGCTAGAGAAGGCTGATGATTTCTGAGTCAGGAGTGTGGTTTGGGAGTTCTCAGGAGGAGGAGCAGTGTGTGTTGACATTGGTCTGCCTAGGGAGGTTGTATGTGCCTCAGTGAGGTCTGTGGTCTGGGATCTCTCAGGAGGCAGATTTGTGTGTGTTGAAATCAGGTTGGCTGAGGAGGTAGTAGATTCCTGAGTCACAATTGTGGTCTGGGAGGTCTCAGAGGGAAGAGTTGTGTGTGTGGATATTGTATTGGTGGAAGAGGTTGGAGATTCTTGAGTGAGGACTGTGGTGTGGGAGGTCTCAGGGAGCAGAGTTTTATCTGTTGAAATTGGGTTGTTGGAGGGGACTGTAGATTCCTGAGTGAGGACTGTGGTCTGTGAGGTCTCATAGGGAAGAGTTGTTTGTGTTGAAATTGGGCTCCTAGAGAAGGCTGATGACTCCTGCGTCAGGAGTGTGGTTTGGGAGGTCTCAGGAGGAGGATCTGTGTGTTTTGAAATCAGGCTGTGTGAGGAGGTTGTAGATTCCTGAATCACAATTGTGGTCTGTGAGGTCTCAGAGGGAAGAGTTGTGTGTGTGGATATTGTATTGGTGGAAGAGGTTGGAGATTCTTGAGTGAGGACTGTGGTGTGGGAGGTCTCAGGGAGCAGAGTTTTATCTGTTGAAATTGGGTTGTTGGAGGGGACTGTAGATTCCTGAGTGAGGACTGTTGTCTGTGAGGTCTCAGAGGGAAGAGTTGTGTATGTTGAAATTGGGCTCCTAGAGAAGGCTGATGTCTCCTGAGTCAGGAGTGTGGTTTGAGTGGTCTCAGGAGGAAAAACAGTGTGTGTTGCCTGAAGAGGTTGTAGATTCCTTAGTGAGGTCTGTGGTCTGGGAACTCCCAGAGGGCAGATTCCTGTGTTTTGAAATCAGGCTGGGTGAGGAGGTTGTAAACTCCTGAGTAACAATTGTGGTCTGGGAGGTCTCAGAGGGAAGAGTGGTGTGTATTGAAATTGGGCTCCTAGAGAAGGCTGTAGATTCCTGAGTGAGGAGTGTCGTTTGGGAGGTCTCAGGAAAAGGAGCAGTGTGTGTTGAAATCAGACTAGCTGAGGAGGTTGTTGATTCCTGAGTCACAATTGTGGTCTGGGAACTCTCAGAGGGCCGATTTGTGTGTGTAGAAAACAGGCTGGGTGAGGAGGTTGTAGATTCCTGAGTCACAATTGTGGTCTGGGAGGTCTCAGAGGGAAGAGTGTGTGTGTATGTTGGATTGGTGGAAGAGCTTGTAGATTCTTGTGTGAGGACTGTGGTCTGGGAGGTCTCAGAGAGAAGAGGTGTGTGTGTTGAAATTGGGCTGCTTGAGAAGGCTGTAGATTCCTGAATGAGGAGTGAGGTTTGGGAGGTCTCAGGAGGAGGAGCTGTGTGTGTTGACATTGGGCTGCCTAGGGAGGTTGTAGGTTCCTTGGTAAAGTCTGTGGTCTGGGAACTCCTAGAAGGCGGGTTTGTGCTTGCTGAAATCAGGCTGGTTAAAGAGGTTGTAGATTGCTGAGTCACAATTGTGGTCTGGGAGGTCTCAGAGGGAAGAGCTGTGTGTGTTGAAATCAGGCTGGCTGAGGAGGTTGTAGATTCCTGAGTCACAATTTTAGACTGGGAGGTCTCAGGAAGAGTTGTGTGTGTGAATAGTGGATTGGTGGAAGAGGTTGTAGATTCCTGAGTGAGGACTGTTGTCTGTGAGGTCTCAGAGGGAAGAGCTGTGTGTTTTGAAATTGGGCTCCTAGAGAAGGCTGATGACTCCTGCATCAGGAGTGTGGTTTGGGAGGTCTCAGGAGGAGGATCTGTGTGTTTTGAAATCAGGCTGTGTGAGGAGGTTGTAGATTCCTGAATCACAATTGTGGTCTGTGAGGTCTCAGAGGGAAGAGTTGTGTGTGTGGATATTGTATTGGCGGAAGAGGTTGGAGATTCTTGAGTGAGGACTGTGGTCTGGGAGGTCTCAGGAGGTAGAGCAGTGTGCGTTGAAATTGGGCTGCCTGAAGAGGTTGTAGATTCCTTAGTGAGGTCTGTGGTCTGGGAACTCCCAGAGGGCAGATTCCTGTGTTTTGAAATCAGGCTGGGTGAGGAGGTTGTAAACTCCTGAGTAACAATTGTGGTCTGGGAGGTCTCAGAGGGAAGAGTGGTGTGTATTGAAATTGGGCTCCTAGAGAAGGCTGATGACTCCTGAGTCAGGAGTGTGGTTTGAGTGGTCTCAGGAGGAAAAACAGTGTGTGTTGAAATTGTGCTGCCTTGGGAGGTTGTAGATTCCTTAGTGAGGTCTGTGGTCTGGGAACTCTCAGGGGGCAGACTTGTGTGTTTTGAAATCAGGCTGGGTGAGGGGGGTGTGATTCCTGAGTCACAATTGTGGTCTGGGAGGTCTCAGAGGGAAGAGTGGTGTGTATTGAAATTGGGCTCCTAGAGAAGGCTGTAGATTCCTGAGTGAGGAGTGTCGTTTGGGAGGTCTCAGGAAAAGGAGCAGTGTGTGTTGAAATCAGACTAGCTGAGGAGGTTGTCGATTCCTGAGTCACAATTGTGGTCCGGGAACTCTCAGAGGGCAGATTTGTGTGTGTAGAAAACAGGCTGGGTGAGGAGGTTGCAGATTCCTGAGTCACAATTGTGGTCTGGGAGGTCTCAGAGGGAAGAGTGTGTGTGTATGTTGGATTGGTGGAAGAGCTTGTAGATTCTTGTATGAGGACTGTGGTCTGGGAGGTCTCAGAGAGAAGAGGTGTGTGTGTTGAAATTGGGCTGCTTGAGAAGGCTGTAGATTCCTGAATGAGGAGTGAGGTTTGGGAGGTCTCAGGAGGAGGAGCTGTGTGTGTTGACATTGGGCTGCCTAGGGAGGTTGTAGGTTCCTTGGTAAAGTCTGTGGTCTGGGAACTCCTAGAAGGCGGGTTTGTGCTTGCTGAAATCAGGCTGGTTAAAGAGGTTGTAGATTGCTGAGTCACAATTGTGGTCTGGGAGGTCTCAGAGGGAAGAGCTGTGTGTGTTGAAATCAGGCTGGCTGAGGAGGTTGTAGATTCCTGAGTCACAATTTTAGACTGGGAGGTCTCAGGAAGAGTTGTGTTGGAGGGGACTGTAGATTCCTGAGTGAGAACTGTTGTCTGTGAGGTCTCAGAGGGAAGAGTTGTGTGTGTGGATATTGTATTGGTGGAAGAGGTTGGAGATTCTTGAGTGAGGACTGTGGTGTGGGAGGTCTCAGGGAGCAGAGTGTTATCTGTTGAAATTGGGTTGTTGGAGGGGACTGTAGATTCCTGAGTGAGAACTGTTGTCTGTGAGGTCTCAGAGGGAAGAGTTGTGTGTGTGGATATTGTATTGGTGGAAGAGGTTGGAGATTCTTGAGTGAGGACTGTGGTGTGGGAGGTCTCAGGGAGCAGAGTTTTATCTGTTGAAATTGGGTTGTTGGAGGGGACTGTAGATTCCTGAGTGAGGACTGTGGTCTGTGAGGTCTCAGAGGGAAGAGTTGTGTGTGTTGAAATTGGGCTCCTAGAGAAGGCTGATGACTCCTGAGTCAGGAGTGTGGTTTGAGTGGTCTCAGGAGGAAAAACAGTGTGTGTTGAAATTGTGCTGCCTTGGGAGGTTGTAGATTCCTTAGTGAGGTCTGTGGTCTGGGAACTCTCAGAGGGCAGATTTGTGTGTTTTGAAATCAGGCTGGGTGAGGGGGGTGTAGTCACAATTGTGGTCTGGGAACTCTCAGAGGGCAGATTTGTGTGTGTAGAAAACAGGCTGGGTGAGGAGGTTGTAGATTCCTGAGTCACAATTGTGGTCTGGGAGGTCTCAGAGGGAAGAGTGGTGTGTATTGAAATTGGGCTCCTAGAGAAGGCTGTAGATTCCTGAGTGAGGAGTGTCGTTTGGGAGGTCTCAGGAAAAGGAGCAGTGTGTGTTGAAATCAGACTAGCTGAGGAGGTTGTCGATTCCTGAGTCACAATTGTGGTCCGGGAACTCTCAGAGGGCAGATTTGTGTGTGTAGAAAACAGGCTGGGTGAGGAGGTTGCAGATTCCTGAGTCACAATTGTGGTCTGGGAGGTCTCAGAGGGAAGAGTGGTGTGTATTGAAATTGGGCTCCTAGAGAAGGCTGTAGATTCCTGAGTGAGGAGTGTCGTTTGGGAGGTCTCAGGAAAAGGAGCAGTGTGTGTTGAAATCAGACTAGCTGAGGAGGTTGTCGATTCCTGAGTCACAATTGTGGTCTGGGAACTCTCAGAGGGCAGATTTGTGTGTGTAGAAAACAGGCTGGGTGAGGAGGTTGTAGATTCCTGAGTCACAATTGTGGTCTGGGAACTCTCAGAGGGCAGATTTGTGTGTGTAGAAAACAGGCTGGGTGAGGAGGTTGTAGATTCCTGAGTCACAATTGTGGTCTGGGAACTCTCAGAGGGCAGATTTGTGTGTGTAGAAAACAGGCTGGGTGAGGAGGTTGTCGATTCCTGAGTCACAATTGTGGTCTGGGAACTCTCAGAGGGCAGATTTGTGTGTGTAGAAAACAGGCTGGGTGAGGAGGTTGCAGATTCCTGAGTCACAATTGTGGTCTGGGAGGTCTCAGAGGGAAGAGTTGTGTGTGTTGAAATCAGGCTGGCTGAGGAGGTTGTAGATTCCTGAGTCACAATTTTAGACTGGGAGGTCTCAGGAAGAGTTGTATGTGTGAATAGTGGATTGGTGGAAGAGGTTGTAGATTCCTGAGTGAGGACTGTGGTCTGTGAGTTCTCAGAGGGAAGAGTTGTGTGTGTTGAAATTGGGCTCCTAGAGAAGGCTGATGACTCCTGAGTCAGGAGTGTGGTTTGGGAGGTCTCAGGAGGAGGAGCAGTGTGTTTTGAAATCAGGCTGTGTGAGGAGGTTGTAGATTCCTGAATCACAATTGTGGTCTGCGAGGTCTCAGAGGGAAGAGTTGCGTGTGTGGATATTGTATTGGTGGAAGAGGTTGGAGATTCTTGAGTGAGGACTGTGGTCTGGGAGGTCTCAGGGGGCAGACTTGTATCTGTTGAAACTGGCCTGGTTGAGAAGATTGCAGATCCCTGAGTGAGGACTGTTGTCTGTGAGGTCTCAGAGGGAAGAGTTGTGTGTGTTGAAATTGGGCTCCTAGAGAAGGCTGATGATTTCTGAGTGAGGAATGTGGTTTGGGAGGTCTCAGGAGGAGGATCTGTGTGTTTTGAAATCAGGCTGGGTGAGGAGGTTGTAGATTCTTGATTCACAATTGTGGTCTGACGGGTCTCAGAGGGAAGAGGTGTGTGTGTTGAAATTGGGCTGCTTGAGAAGGCTGTAGATTCCTGAATGAGGAGTATGGTTTGGGAGGTCTCAGGAGGAGGATCAGTGTGTTTTGAAATCAGACTGGCTGAGGAGGTTGTAGATTCCTGAGTCACAATTGTGGTCTGCGAGGCCTCAGAGTGTGTGGATATTGTGTTGGTGGAGGAGTTTGTAGATTCTTGAGTGAGGACTGTTATCTGGGAGGTCTCAGGGGGCAGAGTTGTATCTGTTGAAATTCGGTTGTTGGAGGGGACTGTAGATTCCTGAGTGAGGACTGTGGTTTGGGAGGTCTCAGAGGCAAGAGTTGTATCTGTTGAAATTGGGTTGGTTGAGGAGGTTGTAGATTCCTGAGTGAGAACTGGAGTTTGGGAAATCTCAGGAGAAAGAACAGTGTGCGTTGAAATTGAGTTGGTTGAAGAGGTTGTAGATTCCTGAGTCAGAACTGTGGTCTCGGAGGTCTCAGGGGACAGAGTTGTATGTGTTGAAACTGGGCTGCTTGCGAAGGTTGCAGGTTCTTCAGTCCTGACAGTGGTTTGGGAACTATCCAGAGTAGTGTGTCTTGAAATCAGGCTTGTTGAGGTAGTTGTAGATTTGGTTTTGGAGGTGTCAGGAGGGAGAGTTTTGTGTATTGAAATCAGGGTGGTTGGAGAGGCTGTAGATTCCTGAGTGAGGGCTGTTGTTTGAGAGCTTTCAGTAGAAAAAGTTGTGTGTGCTGAAATTGCACTACTTTGGAATGTTGTGTATTCCTGAGTCAGGACTGTGGTTTGTGACATCTCAGGAGGTAGAGTTGTGTGTCTTGAGATCAGGCTCCTTAGGACAGTTGGAGATTCTTCTAATATATCTGTGGTTTGTGTGCTATCAGGTGATACTCTTGTTTGTCCTGATCCAGTACTACTGGGAAAGACTGTAGATCCTTCTGACAGGACTGTGATGTGGGATCTGTCAGGTGTCATGGTTGTGCTGGCTGCAGAAGGGTTCCTTGGGATGGTGGCTGATCCTTCTTCTGTGATGCCAGTAGGAGAGAGACTTTCAGTGGGCACTGTTGTTTGCATTGAGCTTTGGGTAGTTGGGAATATTGTAGATCCTACAGCCATAATGGTAGTTTGAGAGGTGACAGGTAGAAGTGTGTATGTGGAACCCGAGCCACTTGATGCAGCTGTTGATCCTTCAGTCAGGTCTGTGATTTGGGAGCTGTCAGTTAGAATCATTGTGTAAGAAGAACCTGAGCTCATGGGCAAGGTTGTCGATCCTTCATCCAGGTTTGTAGTCTGGGAACTGCCAAACATGGTTGTTGTATGTTCTGAGTCTTTGCTGGTTGGAAAGGTTGTAGATACTCCAGTTGAGGCAGTGATTGGGGAGCTACCAGAGGACATGCTTTTATATCCTGAACCAGTGTTCCTTGAGAAGCTTGTGGATTCTTCAGGTAGGAATGTGATGTAGGATGTAGCAGGTGACATGGTTGTACTGGCTCCAGAAGTGTTGCTTGAGATGGTTGTCAAACCTTCAGCCAGGACTGTGGTTTGGGAGTTTTCAGTCACCACTGATGTATGTTCTGAACTTGAACCACTTGGGTTGGCAGTTGATCCTTCCCCTGTAATGGTGGTTAAGAGACTTTCAATGAGCACTGATGTCTGATTTGAACTTTGACTGCTTGGGAATGTTATAGATCCTACAGTCACAAGGCTGGTATGGGAAGTAACAGGTGGAAGAGTTGTGTATGTGGAGCCTAAGGTGCTTGATGTGGTTGTTAGTTCTTCAGTCAGGATTGTGGTTTGGGAGCCATCAGATAGGATTGTTGTGTGTTCTGAGTTGATGCTGGTTGGAAAGGATGTGGATATTTCAGTTGAGGCAGTGGTTTGTATGCTACCAGAGGACAAGGCTGTGCCTTCTGGACCTGGGTGGCTTGTGATGGTTATCCATCCTCCAGTCAGAACTGGAGTGTGGGTGGTTTCAGAGGGCAGAGATGTATATCCTGAAGTTGGGCTTCTTGGGTGAATTGTTGATCCTTCATTTGGGATGGTGTTTTGAGGGGTACCAGTGGGCAAAGATGTCTGTGCTGAACTTTGGCTGCTTGAGAGTGTTGTAGATCCTTCTGTCAGGACTGTGCTTTGGGAGCTCTCAGATGGAACAATTGTGGATGGAGAACCAGATTTCATAGGCAAAGTTGTAGATCCTTCACCCATGGCTGGGGTTGGAGAGCTGGTAGATGGCACTGTTTTGTGTCCTGAAGTGGAGCTGCTAGAAAAGGCTGTGGATACATCAGTGGACACAGTGGTGTAGGAGCTAGCAGATGGCATGACTGTACTTGGTGCAGCTTGGCTCTGCATGTTGGTTGTTGATTCTTCATCCATGACTGTGGTTGGGAAGTTTTTAATGGGTGATTTTGTTTGTGTTGAGCTTGGGCTGCTTGGTAACATTGTAGATCCTTTACTCAGGATGGTTGTGTGTGTGTAACCTAAGCTACTTAACATGATTGTTGATCTTTCAGCCTCGACAGTGGTTTTGGTACTGTCAGATGGAACAGCTGCGTATGGAGAAACTGAGCCGATTGACATGGTTGTAGATCCTTCAGATAGCACTGGAGTTTGGGAATTGGCCAATGTTACAGTTGTGGGTTCCACACCTGTGCTACTTGAGAATGTTGTAGATCGGGAATCCACTTCTGCAGTTGGTGAGCTATCAGATGGCATGATTGTTTGTACTGAACCCGTGCTTCTTGGGAAAACTGTAGATCCTTCAGACAAGACTACAGTGTGAGAGGTATGAGGTGGCACGGTTGTGCTTGTTGCAAAAGTGATGCTTGAGGTGGTGGTCGATCCTTCAACCAGGGCTACAGTTTCAGAGCTCCCAGCGGGCACTGATGTGTGTGCTGAATTTGTACTTATTTTATATGTTGTGGAACCTTCACCCATGATGGTAGTTTGAGAGGTATCAAATGGAAGGTTTGTGAATGTGGACACTGAGGTGCTTGATATGGCTGTTGATCCTTTAGGAAGGCTGGTAAATGGGGAACTTTCAGTGGGTCCTACTGTCTGGGTTGAACTTGGGATACTTGGAGATGTCATAGATCTTTCAGTCAAGATAGAGGTTTGAAGGGTTTCAGACGGTGCTGTTGTATGTTCTGAACCCAAGCTGCTTAGAAATGTACTTTGGGAGCTAACAGAAGGTATGCTTATGCTTGGTGTAGCTGGGCTGCTTGGGCTCATGGCTGATCCTTGGGGGAGGACTGTGCTTTGGAGACTTTCTCTGGACATGGTTGACTGTGATGAACTTGGGCTTCCTGAATAGATTGTAGATACATCTGTGGTTTGGGATCTATCCGACGTTACAGTTGTTCTTGATGTAGCTGGGCTGCTTGGGCTGGTTAATGACACTACAGATAAGACTGTGGTTTGGGAACTATCGGAAGGTGCTGATGAGTGTACTGAACTTGAGCTCCATGGGAATAGTGTAGATCCTCCAGTCAGGACTGTGGTTAGAGAACTGTCAGCTGGAACAGTTGTGTATGTGGAAATTGAGCTTGTTGGCATGGTGGTCGATCCCTCAGCCAGTACCGAAGTTTGGGAGCTGACAGAAGTCATTGTTGTGAGTTCCGAACCAGTACTACTTGAGAATATTGTAGATAGTTCAACCACCTGTGTGGTTTGTGAGCTGTCAGATAGCACAGTTGTATGTCCTGGACTAGTGCTGCTTGAGGAGATTGTAGATCTCTCTGACAGAACTGTGGTGTGGGAGCTTTCAGTGGGCACTGGTGTGTGCACTGAATTTGTACTGCTTGGGTTGGTTGTCGAGCCTTCTTCCATGATAGTAGATTGAAGACTCTCCATGGGCACTGAAGTCTGTGCTGAACTTGGGCTGCTTAATAAGGTTGTAGAAGTTTCACTCAAGGTGGTAGTTTTAGAGGTGTCATACAGAAGAGTTGAGGGTATGGAACCTGAGCTAATTGATGCAGTTGTGGATCCTTCAGCCTGGATTGTGGTAGAGGAGCTGACAGATGGAACAGCTGTGTATGGAGAACTTGAACTCGTTGACATGGTTGTAGATCCCTCAGTCAGGCCTGGGGTTGAGGAACTAACAGAAGCCACAGTTGTAACTTCCAAACCAGCGCTGCTTGATAAGATTGTAGATTCCTCAACCACCTCTGTGGTGTGTGAGCTGTCTGATGGAACCACTGTATGTCTTGATCCAGTGCTGCTTGGGAAGACTGTTGATCCCTCTGATAGGACTGTGGTATGGGAGCTATCGTGTGGCATGGTTGTGCTTGTCAGAGAAGGGTTGCTGTGGGTAGTGGTTGATCCTTCAGCCAGGACTGTTGTTTGGGAGCTTTCAGATGGCACTGATATGTGTGCTGAATTTGGACTGCTTGGGCTGGTTGTTGATCCTTCTGCCATGATGGTGGTTTGAAAGCTTTCAATGGGCCCCATTGTCTGAGTTGAGCTTAGACTGCCTGGGAACGTTGTAGATCCCTCTGTCAAGATGGTGGGTTTGGAAATATCAAATGGAACATTTGTGTATTGGGAACTTGAGCTGCTTGATATAGAAGTTGAACCTTCAGCCAAGACTGTGGTTGAGGAACTGTCAGATGGGAAGGTTGTGTGTTCCGTATCTTGAATTGTCGAAAAGGTTATAGATGCTTCAGTCAAGACAGTGGTTTGGGAGCTATCAGATGTCATGGTTGTGCTTGCTACAGCTGGGCTGGTTGGGTAGGCTGAGGACACTTTGGGCAGGATTGTGGTTTGGGAGCTATCAGAGGGCACTGATGTGGAGACTGAACTTGGGAATGCTGTAGATTCCTTAGTTGGGACTAAGGTTTGGGAGCTAGCAGAAGTTATGGTTGTGAGTTCCAAACCTGGGGTACTTGAGAATGTAGATTCCTCAACCACCTCTGTGGTGTGTGAGCTGTCCATTGGAGCAGTTGTATATCTTGAGCCAATGCTGCTGGGGAAGACTGTGGATTCCTCTGATAGGACTGTGGTATGAGAACTATCATGTGGCATGGTTGTGCTTGCCAGAGAAGGGTTGCTTGGGGTAGTAGTCAATTCTCCAGTTAGGATCATGGTTTGGGAGATTTCAGAGGACTGTGTTGTGTGTAGTGAAGTTGGGTTTCTTGGATGGATTGTTGATCTTTCAGTCTTGATAGTAGTTTGAGGGATTTCAGTGGGTAAAGCTGTCTGGGCTGAACTTGAACTGCTTGGGAGTATTGTAGATTCTTCTATTACACTGGTGATTTGGGAGGTGTGATGAACAGTGGTAGTTGGATATCCTGAGTTCACTGGCAGAGTGGTAGATCCCTCCATCAGGACTGACGTTGGGGAGGTGGCAGAAGTTTCTGTTGTGGGTTCATAAGATGAGCTGCTTGCAAATATTGTAGAATGTTCTGCCACATCTGTGGTATATGAACTGCCAGATGTCAGTATTGTGTGCCTTAAACTGGTGCTAAGAAAAGGTGTAGGTCCTTCAGATAGGAGTGTGGAGAATCTATCAGATGGCATAGTTGTGCTTGTTGAAAAAGTATTTCTTGGATCAGTTGTGGATTCTTTATCCAGGAATGTGGTTTTGGAGCTCTCAGAACGTGCTGATGCATGTGCTGAACTTGGACTGCTAGGGAATGTTCGAAATGTTTCTGTCAGGACTGTGGATTGGTAGCTGTCAGATGGAACAGTTGTATATGTGATTGGCATGGTTGTGGATCTCTCAGCCAGGACTGTGGTTCGGGAGTTCTTCGTGGACACTGATGGGTACATTGAATATATACTGCTTGGATAAGTTGTTGATTCCTTGTCTATGATGGTTTTGAGACTCTCAGTGGACACTGATGACTGTGTTGAATGTGGGATGCTTGGGGATGTTGTAAATCCTTCAGTCATGATGGTGGTTTCAAAGCTATCAGATTGAAGAGTTGTGTGTATGTAGTCTGAGATACTTGAAAAGGTTGTTGATTCTTCAACCATGGCTGCAGTTTGGGAGCTGTGGGATGGTACTTTTGTGTCCTCTGAACCTAGACTGGTGGAAAAGGATGTGTATTCTTCAGTCATGATTGTAGTTGGGGAGTTAACAGAGGGCAGCAATATGCCTGTTGTACTTGGACTTCTTAAAGCTGTTGATCTTTCATCTAAGAGGGTGGTTTGGGGGCTTTCAGTGGATTCTGATATCTGTGTTGAACTTGGGATGCTTGGGGATGCTGTAGACCCTTCATTCAGGAATGTGGTTTCAGAGTTGTCATGTAGAAGAGTTGTGAATGTGAAGTCTGAGATGCTTGACATCCTTGTTGATCCTGCAACCAGCACTGTGGTTTGGGAGCTGTCTGATTGCACTGTTGGATGTTCTGATCCTAGACTGGTTGGAAAGGGTGTAGCTTCATTAGTTGTAGCAGTGGTTTGGGAGTTAAGAGAAGGCAAGAATGTGACCAATGTACTTGGGCTTCTTGAGGTTGACGCTTCATCTAGGATTGTGGTTTGGGTAATGGCAGTGGGTGATGTTTGTCTTGAACTTGTGCTTTGTGGGTGGGTTGTTGGTACTTCAGTCTGGGCTGTATGTTGGGAGTCATCAAATGGAAGAGTTGAGTATGTTGAACCTGAGTTGCTTGGCATGGTTGTAGGTCCCTCAGTCAGGACTGTGGTTTGGGGGTTGTCAACTATCAAGGTTGTGTCTTCTAAACCAGTACTGCTCTGAAACATTGTAGATTCTTCAAATAGGACTGTGGTTTCATGGGTGTCTGAGGGCACTGTGGCGGGTGTTGAACCTGAGCTTCTTGGCAAAGTTGTTGATCCTTCAACCATAACTGTAGTTAGAGAGATGTTTGATAGCACTGAACTGAGCGCTGACCCAGAGCTGCTTGGAAAGGTTGTAAAACCCTTAGTGAAAACTACAGTTTGAGAGCTGTCAGCAGGCATGATTGTGCTTTCTGTGTCTGGACTGCTTGGGTCAGTTGTTGATCCTTGAGCCAGGACTGTGACTTGAGAGTTACCAGAAGGCATTGATGTTTGCACTGAACCTGACCTCCTTGGGGGTGTTGTAGATTCTCCAGTCACGGCAGTGGTTTGGGAGCTCTCAGATGCAACAGTTGTGTATGAAGAACCTGAGTTCATTGACATGACTGTAGATCCTTCAGTTAGGACTGGAGTTTGCGAGCTGACAGAAGTCTTGGTTGTTAGTTCCAAACCCAGAGTGCTTGAGAATGTTGTAGATTGTTCATACACCTCTGTGGTTTGTGAGCTATGAGGTGGCACTGTTGTATATCTTAAACCAGTGCTACTTGGAAAAGTTGTAGATGCTTTAGGCGAGATCACTGTTGGGGATCTATCTGATATGGATGTGCTTGCTGAAAAAGTATTGCTTGGCATGATGGTTGATCCTTCAGCAAGTAGTGTGGTTTGGGGGTTCTCAGTGGGCACTGATGTGTAATCTGATTTTGTGCTACTTTCATAGGTTGTTGGTTGTTTGTCCATGATGGTGGTCTGGATACTTCCAGTAGATACTGCTGTCTGTGATAAACTTTGGGTACTTGGGAATGCTGTCAATCCTTCAGTCAGGATGGTGGGTTCAGAGCCGTCAGGTGGAAGAGTTGTGTATATGAAGTCTGAGATGGTTGTTGCTTCTCCATCCATGACTGTGGTTTGTGAGTTGTCTGATGGTACTGTTGTGTGCTCTGAACCTAGGCTGCTGAACAAGGATGTAGATTCTTCAGTCCTGGCAGTAGGTTGAGAGTTAGAGGGCAGTGATGTGTCTGCTGTACTTAGACTTCTTGGGGTTGTTTGGGTGATGGCAGTGGATGCTGATGTTTGTGCTAAACTTGAGCTTTCTAGGTTGGTCGTTAGTTCTTCAGTGTGGACTGTGTGTTGGGAGTTATCAAGTGGAAGAGCCGAGTATGTTAAGCCTGAGCTGATGGTAACAGATGTAGATGGCGCTTCCAGGACTGTGGTTTGGGAGCTGTCTGATAGAACCGTTGTATATTTTGAACCTAGGCTGGATGGAAGGGATGTAGATTGTTCAGTCACAACAGGCGTTTGGGACTTAACAGAGGGGAGGGATGAATCTGATGTACTTGGACTTCTTTGGGTTGTTGTTGCTCCTTCATCCAGAATTGTGGTTTGTGTGATAGCAGTGGATGCTGCTGATGTTGAACCTGAGTTTCCTGGATTTTGTGTTGATACCTCAGTCTGGACTGTGTGTTGGGAGTTATCAAATGGAAGACTTGCATAAGTTGAACCTGAGCTGCTCGATTTGACTGTAGATCCCATAGGCAGAATGGTAGTTTGGGAGCTTCCCAATGGCACTATTGTTTGTTCTGAACTTGGGCCACCTGGGAATGTTGTGGATTCTTTGATCTGATCTGTGCTTTGTGAACTGTCAGATGGAAGAGTTGTGTGTGTGGAACCTGAGCTGTCCAACATGGTTGTAGACTCCTCAGTGAAGACTGTAGATTTTGAATTCTCAGAAATCACAGTTGTGTGTTCTGTCTCTGGGCTACTTGGAAAGGGTGTAGATAGCTCAGTTGAGACCATTGTTAGGAAGCTACCAGCAGGCCTGGCTGTGCTTGCTGTAACTGGGCTCTTTGGCTTGGTTGTTGATCTTTCATCCAGGATGGTGGTTTGGGAAAATTCAGTGGGCAATGATGTGTGTGCAGTACTTAGGTTGTATGGAAAAGTTGTAGACTCTACTGTCAGGATTGTGGTTTGAAAGCTAATAGATGGTGCTGTTGAGGGCTCTGAGCTTGTGCTATCAGGGAAGGTTGTCAGTCCTTCAGCTGGGACTGTTTGGGAATTTTCAATGGGCACTGATGTATGTGCTGAACTTGGACTGCCTGGGTTGCTTGTCAATCTTTCATCCGTGGTAATGGTTTGTGGGCTTACTGCGGGCACAGATGTCCAAATTGAACTTGGGATGCTTAGGAAAGTAGTCAGTCCTTCATCCAAGACTGTAGTTTGAAAGCTTTCAGGGAACATTGACATCTGTGCAGAACTTGGGCTGCCTGAGTTGGCTGTTGACAATTCAATCAGGATTGTGGTCTGAGAGCTTTTGGTGGGTACAAATGTGTGTGTTGAACTTGAGCTGACTGGGTTGGTATTGGATTCTTCATTAAACACTGTAGTTTCAGAGGGCAATGATATCTGTGTTGAACTTGGTTGGCTTGGAAAGGTTGTAGATCCTTCATCCAGGGTGGTGGTTTCAGTCATTTTGGTGGACACTGATGTGTATATTGAACTTGGGCTTTCAGAGTCAGTTTTTGATCCTTCATTCAAGACTGTACTTTGAGAATTTCCAGTGGTCACTGGTATAGGTGTTGAACTTGGGCTTGCTAATTCAGTTTTTGGCCCTTCATCTGGGACTGTACTTTGAGAGATTTCACTATTTACTGATGTATGTGTTGAACTTGGGCTGTTGGGGTCAGTTGTTGATTCTTCACTGGGTACTGTACTTTGAGAGCTGTCAGTGGTTACTGGTGTGGGTAATGAATGTGGGTTGCTGGAGTTGATTGTTGATCCTTCATTCAGAATTGTACTTTGGGAGTTACCAGTGGTCACTGGTGTGGATGTTGAATTTGGGTTTCCTGGATCAGTCTTTGTGCCTTTATTTGGGACTGTACTTTGGGACTTCTCAGTTGTCACTGTTATGAGTGTTGAACTTAGGCTTCCTTCCTCAGTTGTTAATCCTTCACCTGGCACTGTACTTGGTGAGTTTCCAGTGGTCACTAGTGTAGATATTGAACTTGGGCTTCTTGGATTGGCTGTTGACCCTTCATCAGGGACTCTGCTTTCAGAGTTGTCAGTAGTCTCTGGTGTGGGTATTGAAGTTGGGCTTCCTGGGTCAGTTGTTGATCCTTCATCTGACACTGTACTTTGGGAATTTCCAGTGGTCACTGATGTGGGTGTTGAACTTGGATTTATTGGGACAATTGTGAATCCTTCATGCAAAACTGTACTTTGCAAGTTTTCAGTGGTCACTGATGTATATTTTAGATGTGGACTTCCTGGTTCAGTTGTGGCTTCTTCATTCAGGACTGTACTCAGAGAGATTTCAGTGGTCACTAATGGGCTAGTAGAACTCAGGCTGGTTGGGTTGGCTATTGACCCTTTATTCTGGACTGTACTTTGGAAGCTTTCAGTCATCACTGGAATGGATGCTGAACTTGAGCTTCTTGTAATGATTGTTAATCCTTTATCAGAGACTGTAGTCTGAGAGCTTCTAATGGTCACTTGTGTAGGTATTGAACTTGGGCTTCTTGGGTTGGTTGTTGATCCTTCAGCTGCAACTGTACTTGGGGAGTTTGGGGTGGTTGATGATGTGGGCATTGAACTTTGGCTGCTTGAGTCAATTGTTGATCTTTCATCAAGAACTGTACCTTCAGAGTTGTCAGTGGTTACTGATATGGGTGTAGAGCTTTGACTTACTGTTGATCCTTCAAGCAGGACTGTGCTTTGGGAGTTCTGAGCTGTACCTTGTGTGAGTGTTAAGCTTGAGCTTCCTGGTTCATTTGTTAATCCTTGATCTGAGACAGTAGTCTCAAAGTTTCTCATGGTCACTAGTATTGTTGAACTTGGGCTGCTTGGGATGGTTGTTGATCCTTCATATGAGATTGTGCTTGGATAGATTTCAGTGGTCACTGGTGTGGGTATTGAACTTGGGTTGCTTTGGTTAGTTGTTGATTCTTCAAGTGAGACTGTACTTGGGGAGTTACCAGTGGATGCTGGTGTGGGTGTTGAACTTAATGTGCCTGAGTAGGGTGTTGATCCTTCATCTGAGACTGTACTTGGAGAATTTTTGGTGGTGACTGGTGAGGGTATTGAACTTTTGCTCCTGGTGTCTGTTGTAGATCCTCCATCTGAGATTGTACTTGGGGAATTACCAGTGGCTACTGCTGTGGATGCTGGACTTGGATTGCTGAAGTCAGCTGTTGATCCTCCATCTGAGACTGTACTTGGGTAACTTTCACTGGTCACTGGCTTGGGTTTTGGACTTGGGCTGCTTGATTCAGTTGTTAATCCTTCATCTGGGACTGTACTTGGGTAATTATCAGTGGCCACTGGTGTGGGTGTTGAAATTGAGCTGCTTGGGTTGGTTGTTGATCCTTCAATTGAGACAGTACTTGGGGAATTCTCAGTAGTAACTGTTGTGGGTGTTGAACTTGGACTGCTCAGGTCAATTGTTGATCCTTCACCTAAGACTGTACTTGGGTAGATTTCAGTGGTCATTGCCATGGGTGTTGAATTTGGTCTGCTTGAGTTGCTTGTTGATCCTTCAACCAAGACTGTACTTGGGTAGTTTTCAGAGGTCAATCCTGTGGATGTTGAACTTGGGCTGCTTGAGTCAGATGTTGAACCTTCATCTGGGACTGTATGTTGATAATTTACAGTGGTGACTGGTGTGGGTGTTGAACTTGGGATGTTTGTGGCTGTAGCTGATCTTTCATCTGAGACTGTACTTAGAGAGTTACCACTTGTGACTGGTGTGGGCATAGAACTTGGACTGTTCAAGTCAATTGTTGATCCTTCATCTGATACTGTACTTGGGTAGTTTTCAGTGGTCACTACTATGGCTGTTGAACTTGGGCTGCTTGGGTTGGTTGTTGATCCTTCAACTGAGACTGTACTTGGGTAGTTTTCAGAGGTCAATGGTGTGGGTGTTGAACTAAGGCTGCTTGGGTCAGCTGTTGAGCCTTCATCTGGGATTGTACTTGGATAATTTACAGTGATGACTGGTATGGGTATTGAACTTGGGCTGCTTGAATCAGTTATTGAGCCTTTGTGTGAAACTGTACTTGGGTTGTTTCCAGAGGTCAGTGCTATGGGTGTTGAACTTGGGCTGCTTGAGTCAGTTGTTGAACCTTCATCTGACACTGTACTTGGGTAGATTTCAGTGGTCACGGTGGTGGGTGTTGAATTTGGTCTGCTCAGGGCAGTTGTTGGACCTTCATCTTCAACTGTACTTGGATAATGTACAGTCGTGATTGCTATGGGTGTTGAACTTGGGCTGCTTGAGTCAGTTGTTGAGCCTTCATCTGAGATGGTACTTAGGTAGTTTTCAGTGGTCACTGCTGTGGGTTTTGAACTAGGTCTGCTCAGGTCAGTTGGTGGACCTTCATCTGGCACTGTACTTGGGTAATTTAGAGTGGTGACTAGTGTGGGTGTCAAACTTTGACTGATTGAGTAAGCTGCTGTGTCTTGATCTGAGACAGTACTGGGGTAGTTTTCAGTGGTCACCTCGGTGGGTGTTGAATTTGGTCTGCTTGGATTAGTTGTTGATCCATCAACTGAGACTGTACTTGGGTAGTTTTCAGAGGTCACTGGTGTGGGTGTTGAACTTGGTCTGCTCGGGTCAGTTGTTGGACCTTCATCTGGGGCTGTACTTGGAAAATGTACACTAGTGACTGCTGTGGGTGTTGAACGTGGGCTGCTTGAGTTAGTTGTTGAGCCTTCCTCTGAGACTGTACTTGAGTAGACTTCAGTGGTCACTGCAGTGGGTGTTGAATTTTGTCTGCTTGGGTTGATTGTTGATCCTTCAACTGAGGATGTACTTGAGTAGTTTTCTGAGGTCACTGGTGTGGGTCTTGAACTTCGTCTGCTCGGGTCAGTTGTTGTGCCGTCATCTGTGGCTGTGCTTGGATAATGTACACTAGTGACTGCTGTGGGTGTTGAACGTGGGCTGCTTGAGTCAGTTGTTGAGCCTTCCTCTGAGACTGTACTTGAGTAGACTTCAGTGGTCACTGCAGTGGGTGTTGAATTTTGTCTGCTTGGGTTGATTGTTGATCCTTCAACTGAGGATGTACTTGAGTAGTTTTCTGAGGTCACTGGTGTGGGTCTTGAACTTCGTCTGCTCGGGTCAGTTGTTGGCCCTTCATCTAGGACTGTACTTGGAGAATGTTCAGAGGTAACTGACAAGGGTGTTGAACCTGGGATGTTTGAGGCTGTAGTTGATCCTTCATCTGAGACTATACTTGGGGAGTTACCACTTGTGACTGCTGTGGGTGTTGAATTTGGGATGCTTGACTCAGTTCTTGAGCCTTCATCTGGGACTGTACTTGGATAATTTGCAGTGCTGACTGTTGTTGGTGTTGAACTTGGGCTGCTTGAGTCAGTTGTTGAGCCTTCCTCTGACACTGTACTTGGATAATTTGCAGTGGTGACTACTGTGGGTGTTGAACTTGGGCTGCTTGAGTCAGTTGTTGAGCCTTCCTCTGAGACTGTACTTGGATAATTTGCAGTGGTGACTACTGTGGGTGTTGAACTTGGGCTGCTTGAGTCAGTTGTTGAGCCTTCCTCTGAGACTGTACTTGGAGAGTTATCACTTGTGACTGGTATGGGTGTTGAACGTGGGCTGCTTGAGTCAATTGTTGAGCCTTCATTTGACAGTGTACTTGAGTAGATTTCAGTGGTCACTGTGGTGGGTGTTGAATTTGGTCTACTTGGGTTGCTTGTTGGTCCTTCAACTGAGGATGTGCTTGGGTAGT
>NW_008337205.1:1680767-1725999 GCF_000622305.1 Nannospalax galili
TTGAATTTGGGCTGCTTGAGTCAGTTGTTGAGCCTTCCTCTGAGACTGTACTTGGAGAGTTATCACTTGTGACTGGTATGGGTGTTGAACGTGGGCTGCTTGAGTCAATTGTTAAGCCTTCATTTGACACTGTACTTGAGTAGATTTCAGTGGTCACTGTGGTGGGTGTTGAATTTGGTCTACTTGGGTTGCTTGTTGATCCTTCAACTGAGGATGTGCTTGGGTAGTTTTCCGAGGTCACTGGTGTGAGTCTTGGACTTGGTCTGCTCAAGTCAGTTGTTGAGAGTTCATCTGGGCCTGTACTTGGAGAATATTCAGTGGTGACTGATTGGGGTGTTGAACCTGGGATGTTTGAGGCTGTAGTTGATCCTTCATCTGAGACTGTACTTGGGAAGTTACCACTGGTGACTGCTGTTGGTGTTGAATTTGGGCTCCTTGAGTCAGTTGTTGAGCCTTCCTCTGACACTGTAATTGGATAATTTGCAGTGGTGACTGGTATTGGTGTTGAACTTGGGCTGCTTGAGTCAGTTGTTGAGCCTTCCTCTGAGACAGTTCTTGGAGAATTACCACTTGTGAGTGGTGTGGGTGTTGAATTTGGGCTGCTTGACTCAGTTGTTGAGCCTTCCTCTGACACTGTGCTTGGATAATTTGCAGTGGTGACTGGTCTTGGTGTTGAACTTGGGCTGCTTGGGTTGATTGTTGATCCTTCAACTGACAATGTACTTGAGTAGTTTTCAGAAGTCAGTGGTGTGGGTCTTGAACTTGGGCTTCCTGAGTCAGTTGTTGAGGCTTCATCTAGGACTGTACTTGGAGAATATTCAGGGGTAACTGATTGGGGTGTTGAACCTGCCATGTTTGAGGCTGTAGTTGATTTTTCATCTGAGACTGTACTTGGGGAGTTACCACTTGTGACTGGGATGGGTGTTGAATTTGGACTGCTTGAGTCAGTTGTTGAGTCTTCATCTGGGACTGTACTTGGATAATTTGCAGTGCTGACTGTTGTTGGTGTTGAACTTAGGCTGCTTGAGTCAGTTGTTGAGCTTTCATCTGAGACTGTAGTTGGGTAGTTTTTGGAGATCAGTGTTGTGGGTCTTGAACTTGGGCTGCCCGAGTCACGTGTTGAGCCTTCATCTGGGAATATACTTGGATAATTTTCAGTGATGACTGGTTGGAGTGTTGAACTTGGGATGTATGTGACTGTAGTTGATCCTTCATCTGAGATTGAACTTGGGGAGTTACCACTTGTGACTGGTGTGGGTGTTGAATTTGGACTGCTTGAGTCAGTTGTTGAACCTTCATCTGGGTCTGTACTTGGATAATTTGCAGTAGTGACTACTGTGGCCTTTGAACTTGGGCTGCTTGAGTCAGTTGTTGAGCCTTCCTCTGAGACTGTACTTGGAGAGTTATCACTTGTGACTGGTATGGGTGTTGAACGTGGGCTGCTTGAGTCAATTGTTGAGCCTTTATTTGACACTGTACTTGAGTAGATTTCAGTTGTCACTGTGGTGGGTGTTGAATTTGGCCTACTTGGGTTGCTTATTGATCCTTCAAGTGAGGATGTGTTTGGGTAGTTTTCCGAGGTAACTGGTGTGAGTCTTGAACTTGGTCTGCTCAAGTCAGTTTTTGAGAGTTCATCGGGGATTGTACTTGGAGAATTTTCATGGGCAACTGATTGGGGTGTTGAACTTGCGATGTTTGAGGCTGTAGTTGATCCTTCATCTGAGACTGTACTTGGGGCGTTACCACCTGTGACTGGTGTGAGTGTTGAATTTTGGCTGCTTGAATCAGTTGTTGAACCTTCCTCTGACACTGTACTTGGATAATTTGCAGTGTTGACTGTTGTTGGTATTGAACTTGGGCTACTTGAGTCAGTTGTTGAGCCTTCATCTAACAGTGTACTTGGGTAGATTTTAGTGTTTACTGACGTGGGTGTTGAATTTGGTCTGCTTGGGTTGACTGTTGATCCTTCAACTGAGGATGTACTTGAGGAGTGTTCTGAGGTCACTGGTGTGGGTCTTGATCTTGGTCTGCTCAGATCAGTTGTTGGCCCTTCATCTAGGACTGTACTTGGAGAATTTTCAGGGCTAACTGATTGGGGTGTTGGACCTGCCATGTTTGAGGCTGTAGTTGGTCCTTCATCTGAGACTGTATTTGGGGAGTTACCACTTGTGATTGGTGTGGGTGTTGAATTTGGACTGCTTGAGTCAGTTGTTGAGCCTTCCTCTGACGCTGTACTTGGATAATTTGCAGTAGTGACTACTGTGGCCTTTGAACTTGGGCTGCTTGAGTCAGTTGTTGAGCCTTCCTCTGACGCTGTGCTTGGATAATTTGCAGTAGTGACTACTGTGGCCTTTGAACTTGGGCTGCTTGAGTCAGTTGTTGAGCCTTCCTCTGACACTGTGCTTGGATAATTTGCAGTGGTGACTGGTCTTGGTGTTGAATTTGGGCTGCTTGGGTTGATTGTTGATCCTTCAACTGAGGATGTACTTGAGTAGTTTTCAGAGGTCAGTGGTGTGGGTCTTGAACTTGGGCTTCCTGAGTCAGTTGTTGAGTCTTCATCTAGGACTGTACTTGGAGAATTTTCGGGGGTGACTGATTGGGGTGTTGAACCTGCCGTGTTTGAGGCTGTAGTTGATCCTTCATCTGAGACTGTACTTGGGGTGTTACCACTTGTGACTGGTGTGGGTGTTGAATTTTGGCCGCTTGAATCATTTGTTGAGCCTTCCTCTGACACTGTACTTGGATAATTTGCAGTGTTGACTGTTGTTAGTGTTGAACTTGGGCTACTTGAGTCAGTTGTTGAGCCTTCACCTAAGAGTGTACTTGGGTAGATTTTAGTGTTCACTACCGTGGGTGTTGAATTTGGTCTGCTTGGGTTGACTGTTGATCCTTCAACTGAGGATGTACTTGAGGAGTGTTCTGAGGTCACTGGTGTGGGTCTTGATCTTGGTCTGCTCAGATCAGTTGTTGGCCCTTCATCTCGGACTGTACTTGGAGAATTTTCAGGGCTAACTGATTGGGGCGTTGAACCTGCCATATTTGAGGCTGTAGTTGATCCTTCATCTGAGACTGTATTTGGGGAGTTATCACTTGTGATTGGTGTGGGTGTTGAATTTGGACTGCTTGAGTCAGTTGTTGAGCCTTCATCTGGGACTGTACTTGGATAATTTGCAGTGCTGACTGTTGTTGGTGTTGAACTTAGGCTGCTTGAGTCAGTTGTCGAGCCTTCATCTGAGACTGTAGTTGGGTAGTTTTTAGAGGTCAGTGGTGTGGGTCTTGAACTTGGGCTGCCTGAGTCAGTTGTTGAGCCTTCACCTGATAATGTACTTGGAAAATTTTCAGTGATGACTGGTTGAAGTGTTGAACTTGGGCTGTATGTGACTGTAGTTGATCCTTCATCTGATATTGAACTTGGGTAGTTACCACTTGTGACTGGTGTGGGTGTTGAATTTGGGCTGCTTGAGTCAGTTGTTGAACCTTCATCTGGGACTGTACTTGGATAATTTGCAGTGGTGACTGGAATTGGTGTTGAACTCGGGCTGCTTGGGTTGATTGTTGATCCTTCAACTGACGATGTACTTGAGTAGTTTTCAGAGGTCAGTGGTGTGGGTCTTGAACTTGGGCTTCCTGAGTCAGTTGTTGAGCCTTCGTCTAGGACTGTACTTGGAGAATTTTCAGGGGTAAGTGATTGTGGTGTTGAACCTGGGATGTTTGAGGCTGTAGTTGATCCTTCATCTGAGACTGTACTTGGGAAGTTACCACTTGTGACTGTTGTGGGTGTTGAATTTGCGCTGCTTGAGTCAGTTGTTGAGCTTTCATCTGGGACTGTACTTGGATAATTTGCAGTGGTGACTACTGTGGGTGTTGAACTTGGGCTGCTTGAGTCAGTTGTTGAGCCTTCCTCTGAGACTGTACTTGGAGAGTTATCACTTGTGACTGGTATGGGTGTTGAACGTGGGCTGCTTGAGTCAATTGTTGAGCCTTCATTTGACAGTGTACTTGAGTAGATTTCAGTGGTCACTGTGGTGGGTGTTGAATTTGGTCTACTTGGGTTGCTTGTTGATCCTTCAAGTGAGGATGTGTTTGGGTAGTTTTCCGAGGTAACTGGTGTGAGTCTTGAACTTGGTCTGCTCAAGTCAGTTGTTGAGAGTTCATCTGGGACTGTACTTGGAGAATTTTCAGGGGTAACTGATTGGGGTGTGGAACCTGAGATGTTTGAGGCTGTAGTTGATCCTTCATCTGAGACTGTACTTGGGGAGTTACCACTTGTGAATGGTGTGGGTGTTGAATTTGGGCTGCTTGAATTAGTTGTTGAGCCTTCCTCTGACACTGTACTTGGATAATTTTCACTGCTGACTGTTGTTGGTGTTGAACTTGGGCTTCTTGAGTCAGTTGTTGAGCCTTCACCTAACACTGTACTTGGGTAGATTTTAGTGTTCACTGCTGTGGGTGTTGAATTTGGTCTGCTTGGGTTGACTGTTGATCCTTCAACTGAGGATGTACTTGAGTAGTGTTCTGAGGTCACTGGTGTGGGTGTTGAACTTGGTCTGCTCAGGTCAGTTGTTGGCCCTTCATCTAGGACTGTACTTTGGTAATTTTCATGGGTAACTGATTGGGGTGTTGAACCTGCGATGTTTGAGGCTGTAGTTAATCCTTCATCTGAGACTGTACTTGGGGAGTTACCACTTGTGACTGTTGTGGGTGTTGAATTTGCGCTGCTTGAGTCAGTTGTTGAGCTTTCATCTGGGACTGTACTTGGATAATTTGCAGTGGTGAATGGAATTGGTGTTGAACTTGGGCTGCTTGAGTCAGTTGTTGAGCCTTCCTCTGAGACTGTACTTGGAGAGTTACCACTTGTGACTGGTGTGGGTGTTGAATTTGGGCTGCTTGGGTTGATTGTTGATCCTTCAACCGAGGATGTACTTGAGTAGTTTTCAGAGGTCAGTGGTGTGGGTCTGGAACTTGGGCTGCCTGAGTCTGTTGTTGAGTCTTCATCTAGGACTGTGCTTGGAGAATTTTCAGGGGTAACTGATTGGGGTGTTGAACCTGCAATGTTTGAGGCTGTAGTTGATCCCTCATCTGAGACTGTACTTGGGGAGTTACCACTTGTGACTGCTGTGGGTGTTGAATTTGGGCTGCTTGAGTCAGTTGTTGAGCCTTCTTCTGACACTGTACTTGGATAATTTGCAGTGCTGACTGTTGTTGGTGTTGAACTTGGGCTACTTGAGTCAGTTGTTGAGCCTTCCTCTGACACTGTACTTGGGTAGATTTTAGTGGTCACTGCCGTGGGTGTTGAATTTGGTCTGCTTTGGTTGATTGTTGATCCTTCAACTGAGTATGTTATTGAGTATTTTTCTGAGGTCACTGGTGTTGGTCTTGAACTTGGTCTGGTCTGGTCAGTTGTTGGCCCTTCATCTAGTACTGTGCTTGGAGAATTTTCAGGGGTAACTGATTGGGGTGTTGTACCTGCCGTGTTTGAGGCTGTAGTTGATCCTTCATCTGAGATTGAACTTGGGGAGTTACCACTTGTGACTGGTGTGGGTGTTGAATTTGGGCTGCTTGAGTCAGTTGTTGAGCTTTCATCTGGGACTGTACTCGAGTCATTTTCAGTGGTCACTGCTGTGGCTGTTGAACTTTGACTTCTCAGGTCAGTTGTTGATCCTTCATCTAAGTGTGTACTTTGGGAGTTGCCAGTGGTCACTTGTATAGGTTTTGAACTTTTGGTTACTAGTTCTGTTGATTCTTCATTCTTGACTGTACTTTGGGAGTTTCCAGCAGTAACTGGTGTGGGTGTGGAACTTGAGTTTTCTGATGCAGTTGTCAATCCTTCATCTGAGACTCCACTCTGATGGTTTTCAGTCGTCACTGATATGTTTGTTGGGCTTGGTCTACTTGCAGTCACTCCACCCTCCAGTGCCGTTTTTTGGGATCGCTGACTGGATACCGCTGTGTTGATTGACTTTGTTCTACTTGGCAATGTTGTAGATCCATATGCATCAGAAGTTGTAAGGGAGTCACTTGTAGTTGATGCAGGTGTAGGTGTATAATCACTAACGTCTTTAGTTGCTATGACTGTTGTTGACTCTGTCGTTTGAGAAAAAGTAGAAAAGATGGCATGGTTCATGAATATTTTGTTCTGTTTTTTTCCACTGTTGTGCCTGAAACAGTGATCGGGATTAGCTACATAGTGCACAAAAGTGAAGTTGATCTTTCCATGTTGATTTGTAGAAATTGACACTAAACCCATAAAGTTGGCCAGATTTCCAATGGTACTGTACACCTCTTTTCTCTTCTGTGCAACATAATATTTTGCCTAGTCGTTAATGTGTCAGAAGAGAATTTATGACTTAGATTGTTTGTTATATAACTGTGAAGTTTGGCAAACATTGTGGGTTAGATAGAACCACATTCATCACCTCAACCCAGGATTTCCCAACACTTCTTTTTAGGCACATGGAGACCTATTCATTGACTCAAGTGCCCAGCAAATATTATCCATTCGTTACATTTCCCTCTACACCAGCACTTGCCACAAACCTACAGGGAGAGCTGATAGAGTAAACCATCTCCATGGGAGCTGATGGAGTCAGCCACCTCCATGGGAGCTGATAGAGTCAGCCACCTCCATGGGATCTGATGGAGTCAGCCATCTCCATGGAAGCAGATGGAGTCAGCCATCTCCACAGGAGCTGATGGTGTCAGCCATCTCCATGGGAGGTGATGGAGTGCAGGAGTAAGAGAGTTTGTCTTACATATGTGACTAGACAGCTTGTACCATCCTCTCTGGTGGCACTTGGGACATGCAACTGTCCATGCTGCACTGTTTTCCTATGTTAGGTATTGTGGTGGTTTATCGTCACTATTAAGTTGGCAAGGTTTGGAAACACCTAGGAGATACTCCTTTGGGTGTTTCTTTGAAGGAATTTCCAGAGAATTTTAACTCAGGAGGGAAGACCTGAGTGTAGATGGCACCACCCATGGGCTGGGATCCCAGACTGGATGAAAAGGAAAAGGTCCAATAATAGGGAAGATTTTTAAAATTCTAAATTCATGAAAACTACTAGAAAGAGTGCTATTTTTTCTTTTCCCCTTTGAGGTTTTGTTTTGTCTCAGTGTTAGGGTATGGGAGATTGAACCTAGGACTTCACTTATGCTAGACAAACACTCTACCTCTGAGACACACCCAGCCCCTCACTGGGGGATTCTAGGCAGGTGCTCTACCACTGAGCCATAACCCCAGCCCCTCACTGGCAGATTCAAGAGCTCTACCACTGAGCTATACTCTTAAGCCCCTCACTGGGATATTCAGATCAGAGGCCAGTGCTCTGCCACCAAGCCATACCCACACACCCACATTGAGGGCTCTATCTACCACTGAGTCAAGTCTCCAGCCTTCTTTTGACTTTTGAGACGATGTTTCACTAAGTTACCCAGACTGGCTTTAAACTCACCCTGTAGCCCAAGCAGGCCTCGAACTTTAAATCCCCTCCCTGAACCTCAGTTTCTCAAGTAGCCGAGATGACAGATCTGTGTTACCAGGCCCCAGCTTGGTTTTAGTTTTTCATTTGTCCGTTTTTTATTTGGTTTGGTTTAGTTTCCTGATAGGCAGACATTCTACTTCTGAGACATACCCTGTCTTCTCTCCCCGAGCTAAAGTTTGTCTCCTTCAGTGTGGTGGAAATGAAAGGGCTGAGTGGTAGGTTACCTGTGTGGGGACCGCCCTCCCTCAGAGCCATGTACAGAACGGGGAGAGAGAGAGCATGCACACTGGAGGGTTCTTAGCCACCAAAAGACAGGTGGCAGGTAACATTACTCCAAATAAGTAACTCCACACCTGCCTCTTCCAGTCCCTTATGGACTTGAGTGAGGGACCTCTCTGCCCTGTGGCCTCTGAGGTACCTCCCCGACTCAATACTCATAAAGCCCTATTTGTATCTGCCCCAAAGGCAAGCACAATCTGCCACCATCGGGTCTTAATGCACCCCACAGGCAAACCTCTTTCAGCTCTGTGCCCACTCTGCTACTTGGAACCCGCCACAAGGCCCATGCCAGGCCCTGGAATCAACATGAAATCAGTCTCAAACACCACCCAGTCCATTGAAGAGGTGGGAGAGGCCAGGTGTGGGCAGAAGGATTGGGAGCTTGAGGCCAACCTGGGCTACAGGGTTAATTCCTATCTCAAAAACCCTGAAGGAAGGGCTGGGGATGTAGCTCAGTTGGTAGAGTGCTTCAGGCACAAAGCCCTGGGTTCAGTTACCAGCACCACTTAAACTAGTTGTGTTGGCACATGCCTGTAATCTCAGGGACTGGAGATGGAGGCAGGAGGAGCAGAAGTTCAAGGCTATCCTCCGCAACCCTGGCAAGTTTGAGGCCAGCCTGGAATACAGGAGACTCTGACTCAGAAGGGGAAAAAGGAAGAAAAAATGTAGAAAGACAATCAGAGAAGCCACCAGTAGTGAGGGAGGGGACAGCTCCTTGGCTTTTGTCCACAAAGGCTTAAGGGAGGAGGTAATACTTAGGCTATTGTGTTTCTCTCCATTAAACAAAAAAATCAAATAGGAGTTTCTTAGATTTATTCATGAATATTTACTGGACTTTTTACATCAGAACAGAGGAACATTTTTGTTATGACAAGTCAAACAATAAAAAAGGCCTGTAAAAACCGTTTATGGCATTTTCCCTAACTGACTAACAACCAATGAATAGAGGTGAGGAGAGGTGGTTTTTACTGACTCCTGTCCTCTCCCCATCTGCAGATATTACAATTGAGCCTCACTGACTTCCTAACAGCCTGAGGAATGTCTCTCCCTGTAGTCCGTAAATGCTGTCAGTAAATGTTCCTTTTTGTATTTTTTATTTCTTTTGAGACAAGGTCTCATGTGTAGTCCCAGGATGGCCTCAAACTCAAGGTCTTTTTGCCTCAGAGTCCCAAATACTGGGATAAAGTGTGTACCACCATGCTTGGCTCCCAAGTCGATATTCAATTAGAATTTTCTATTTTTTTCTTTCTTTTTCTTCTCTTCCTCCTCTTGGATCTTTGTGAGACAGAGGCCAGCCTGGTTTACACAGTGAATTTTTTTTATTCTGTTTTTTTGAGACAGTCTCATGTAGCTCAGGCTGGCCCCCAACTCACTATGTAGATGGATGATCTTGAATTTCTGATCTTCCTGCCTCTAACTTCCCATGTGCTAGGATTATAGGTGTGCGCCACCATGCCCAGTTTCTGCATTGCCGGGGATGGAACCCAGGGCTTCTTGCACGCTAGACAAGAACTCTACCCATTGGGCTACATCCCCAGCCCTGTCTGAGGGTTTCTATAAATTCTAAGAATGCCACAAGCAAGCAGGAGAGAAACTGTAAATAAATTCATTTTCCTTTACCTATTTCTGTTTCCTATCTTCTTTGTGAATACAGGGAACTTCTAAGGTGGTAGGTTATGGACATGAATGGCCAAGAACACTTTTTCTAGAATCTGTCATCACTGTCAGTGCCCAAGATATCCTTAACTCCTAGTGGTGCTGTGTGTGTGTGTGTGTGTGTGTGTGTATTTGTTGTTTTGTTTTTGACGTTGTTCTTTTTTTGACACAAGGTCTCACTATATAGCCTTGGCTAGCCTGAAATTCACTGTGTAAACCAGGCTGGCCTCTGTCTCACAAAGATCCAAGTGCTGGGATTAAAGGCGTGTGTGAACACGCCCAGTGTTTTTGTTTTTTGACACAGGGTTTCATGTAGCCCAGGCTGGCCTCAGACTTGCTATATAGCTGAGGATGACCTCCAACTTGGTTTCCTTGCCTCCACTTCTCAGATGCCAGGATCACAGGTGTGCAACATCATGCCCAGTTTATGTGGTGCTGGAGATGGAACCCAGGACTTTGGGCATGCTAGGCAAGTGTTCTACTAACTGAGCCACATCCCCAGCCTCTGATGGCTCTGCTGCTCTTCTTTACTCAGGTCTAAAGGGAAACTTGGACTCGGTCACCTGCTGCCTTCCTCCGGGCATGCTCCTCTTCCATACCTAGGCTTCTTGCCCTCTTACAGGAGGGGCAAAGGATGAGGACTTCGGGTAACCCAAGGTCAAGGTCAAGGATCCTCTCTTAAGAGATAGACAAAGCAAATCTCTCTCTCCCCCGCCCCATTTTGGTGTATGTGTGTGATATGTGCCTGCATATACACTTGTGTGTTCAGATGTGTTCATCCGTGTGTGTGTGTGTGTGTGTGTGTGTGTGTAGATGTCAATGTCAAATGTCTTTCTCTCTCGCTCTTCACCTTATTTTTTCTCAAGACAGGGTTTCTCACTGAACCTGGAGCTCACCGATTCTGTTAGACTGTCTGGCCAGAGAACCCAGGGATCTACATGTCTCTGCATCCACAGCACTGGGGTTCAGGCATGCATCACCACCCTTGGCTGCAAAAGCGCAGTTCTCCAGAGAAACTGAGTAAGGAAAAGAATAAACAAACTTTGCCAGGAAGCAAAGACATTCAATGCAAAGCAAGCAACATGATATTGTAATATAACAATAGCTGGTAGCCGGGCGTGGTGCATGCCTGTGTGGTGATACATGCTTCTCTAAGCACTGGGGGGAGGTGGGGGGGGGGGGACAGGAGCTTAAGTTCATCCCCAACTACCTAATAAGTCCTGCCCCCCCAAAAACAAACAAGTAGTGATGAGTAGTTAGCTTGTGCTGTGCAGTGCCATGCAATCATGAGGATTTGAGCCCAATCCCGTGTTAAACAGGTATTAGATAAATAAAAGTGGGGTGAAGTGGCTCATGCCTATAATCCCAGCTCTGGGGAGGTAGAGACAGACAAGATAGATCCCTGAGGGTCCCTTAGCCAAATCAGTGAGCCAATGAAAGACCCTATTTCAAAAATTAATGTGGGGACTGGAGAGATGGCTCAGCAATTAGGAGCACTTGCTGCTCTTCCAGAGGACCAGAGTTCTGTTCCTAGCACCCACACTGAGCAGCTCATAACTGCTTGTAACTTCAGCTTCAGGGAATATAATGCCCTTTTCTGACATCCATAGGTACTACATTCATGTGCATATGTACACACACCAGACACACATACACGTAATTAAAAATAAAACAAATCTTTAAAAGAACCACAACAAAATGAACAGCTCCTGAAAAGCAACTTTGGAGATTGACCACTGGCTTTCACACACACACACACACACACACACACACACACACACACACACACAGAGTTAACTAATACTAGCTGGTGTTGCTTGGAGAATATCATCATTCTCCTATGATATGGCCATTCCTTTAGTCTCACACATCTAAAAGATGGCTTGAAAATATACAGTAGAAACCATAGTAACCATTTTTATGACATCATTTCTGGTTACCAAGCCTAAAGTAATCTGATACTCATAATAAAAATTTTTATACAAGAATGTATATTGCTTCGTTATTTGCTATAGTAAAATGTTGGGATAGACATTTCTGAGAACAGGGAAACAGGGTGATTATACCTGTGGCGTTCTATAGATTATCCTGCACTACAATAAATCAGTCAGTAAAGTAGAAACTGCCAGAACTGGGTGTGGTAGCACACACCTGCATTTCCAGTACTCAGGAGGACAAGGAAGGAGGACCATGACTTTGAGGCTAGCCTGGGCTATACAGTGTTATGGAACATGGTGCCCTGGTCATGACATACTGTTGCCATCTTGAAATCAGAGCTGCTGTGATCACCCACGTGAGACCCTACTAAGATCCAACCTGTTAACTTCCCCTCATAGGAGTTAGAAGAGGATGATCAGACCCTAGCTTGAGAGTCCAGTCACTCTTCGTGCTGTGTATGATCTTGCCTCACCTGCATGTGGTCTTGGGAAGTGCTGGAGTAAACAGGAAGTGGAAGGCTAGATGAAGGCTAGATGGTTAATACTGAGGTCAACTTGACAAGATCTAGAATCACCTCAGAGACAAATCTCTGAGCATGATAGTGAGGGGTTTTCTACATTAGGTTAACTGAGGAAGGAATATTCACCTTAAATATTCACCATCCATGGGCTGGGGTCCTGACTGAGTAAAAAGGAGAAAGTGAGCTGAGCACCAGCATCCATCTCTCTGCTTCCTGACTGTGGATGCCATGTGAGCAGCTGCCTCACGCTCCTGCCACCATGCCTTCCTGCCATGATGGACTGTGGCCTCAAACTGTAAGTCAAAATAAACCCTTTTCCTCCTTAAGTTCTTTTGTCAGGTATTTTGTCACGGGCATGAGAAAAATAACCACTACAGGGAGATTCATCTGTGAAACTTTGGGAAGGTCGTCATCCACATGGAGGTGGAATTTTTTTTGAATAGTGCAGTTGTTTGGGGACACCCATATTCCTACCTATGGAATGGAACCCCTCACCTATGGTCCTGAAAGTGAGCCCAGTACACTTACTGATTCGCCAAGCCAGACTTAGTTGGAATCATTCCTTTGGTATATTATCAGTGCCCTGTCTGGAATCAATAAATTTTTGCTCACATTTCCCCCAGGAAACATAATATAACACCAAGGCAGAAAGGTTCAGGGGCTGGAGAGAGATGGCTCAGCAGTTAAGGGCACTGGCTGCTCTTGCAGAGAACCTGGGATCAATTCCCAGCATCCACACTGTGGCTAACAACCATCCATGGATAATTCCAGTTCCAGGGGATCTGACAACCTCTCTGGCTTCCGTGGGCATTGCAGGCATGGGTGCACTTACATACATGCAGGCAAAACACTCACACATAATAAATAAGTAAATAAATATTTTTTAAAAATCAAAGGTTCAAGGCCAGCCTAGGCTATACAGTGAGTTTGAGGACAGCCTGAAGTATATACTGAGACCATGTCAAAAAATGTGTGTCTGTTTGTGTGTGACCATCTCAAAAGAGTGTGTGTGTCCATCTGTTTGTATGTGTATAACACCAAGTATGACTTATTGGTAGAGATCTTACCTCACATGTATAATGTCCTAGATTCAGTCTCCAGCTCCACATAAGTAGCAAATAAGGACCAACGAGATGGCTCAGCAGGTAAAGGTGCTTGCTACCAAGCCTGAAGACCTGAGTTCAACCCCCAGGGCCCACATAGTGGAAGGGGAGAACAGACTCCAGAAAGTTGTCTTCTGACTTCCACATATGCACCATGCCAGACACACACACACATACACACACACACACACACACACACACACACACACACGGGTGCACGCACAAAATACTAAATAAAAAATTTAAGATATCAGTCAGCAATCTTCTAGGCAAAAAAATGTTTTTTCTTCCCTCCCTTTCTTCCTTCCTTCTCTCCTTTTTGCCCTCCCTCCCTCCCTCTTCCTCCTCTCTCTTTCTTTCTTTCGGTAGAGTCTCTTCTGTAGCCTAGATGGGCCCTGAACGCACAGTCCTCCTGCCTCTGCCTCCTGAGTGCTCAGATCCGGTGTGTGCCACCACACCTGGCTTGTGATGCACTGTCCTAGCCTAGTGTTTAGGTATTTCACTAAACATGTTGTGTACTTTCTTGCCCAGTTATAGTTTTTCTTGCTTCTTAATTCTACCCGTATTTGTACCCTTCTTTAAAAAGATTATTCTAAGAGTGAGGTGTAGTGACTCATGCCTGGATTCCCAGGACTTGGAAGCTGAGGCAAGCCTGGACTACAAAATAAAACATTGCCTCAGGAAGAAGAAAAAAAAAGGAAAGAAAGAATGAACAAACAAAAGAAAAAGCAAGAGAGAAAGAAAGAAAGAGAAAGAGAGAGAGAAAGAAAGAAAGAAAGAAAAGAAAAGAAAAGAAAAGAAAAGAAAAGAAAAGAAAAGAAAAGAAAAGAAAAGAAGACTATGTAGTGGGCAATGCACACCTATACCCCAGCATTAGGGGAAGGGATGAAGTGGAGACAGGTAGATCCCTGGGGCTCGATGACCTGCCAATCTAGCCAAAACAATAAGCCCTAGGTTCAGCGAAAAGACTTTCTCAAAAAATACAGTAGTGATTCACGCCTGCAACCCCAGAACTCATGGGCCAAAGGCAGGTGGACCTCTGTGAGTTTAAGGACAGCCTGATCTACTTAAAGAGTTCCAGGCCAGCCAGGGCTACATAGTAAGACCCTGTCTCAAAAAATAAAATAGGGGCTGGAGAGATGGCTCAGAGGTTAAGAACACTGGTTGTTCTTGCAGAAGACCCAGGTTCGAATCCCAGCACCCACATGGCCGCTAACAACTGTCCATAACTCCAGTCCCAGGGGATCTGACAGCCTCTTCTGACCTCCTCGGGCATTGCACAACATGGGTGCACTTACCTACATGTGGGCAAAACACACATACACATAAAATTTTTTAAAAAATTTTTAAAGTTTAAAAAAAAGAAAAACAAAACAAAAATAAAATAAGGTGGAAACTCAGTTATGGAAGACAGCTGACATCAACATCTGGCCCCAACATGTGCCTGCACAGGCCACTGTCTACACACACATACACACACACACACACACACACACACACACACCATACAGACATACCATACACATCACATACACACATATTATACACACCACATACAAACCTACACTACACAGTCACACATGGACACATCACACACACACACATATTATACACACCACACACAAACATACACTACACACACACACACACACAGTCACACATGGACACATCACTCACATATACTATACACACTCACATTCATTCATTGAACATCTTTGGTGAACAGCATTAGATGTCACCTTGTGGGGCAAGGGATCTGAAGACTGGCAGAGTATGAAACTCTCTTCCCAGCACCTTCAGCACAATCATGCTTGTAGGGGAATGAGGGGAGAGGTTCCCAGGGGAACCCCCCTAAATAGGCAGTGGCTGTGTGGACAGCCCTTGTAGAGGGTGGAGTTGGGGGATCTCAGGTGCCTCCAGGGTCAGCCTGGACATTGTGCAACACAGTATACCTGTCTGAACTTCCATCTCCCCCTGGTAAGTGAAGGAGAATGATACCTGCTCTGCCCAGCCGCTCTGGTCACTCTAGAATGTTCTAGTACATTCTACAATTGTAGTAAGGGACATTAGTGTGAGCTTTGGCCACTTAGTCTTGGGTGCATGTTCCTTCCTACCATGCATGTACTCAGTAGCTTGGGCCTCAATTTCCTTCCTTCCTTCCTTCCTTCCTTCCTTCCTTCCTTCCTTCCTTCCTTCCTTCCTTCCTTCCTTCTTTCTTTTCCTTTTTTTGTTTGTCTGTATTTTAACCCAGAATTTCATGTAGCCCAGGAGGGCCCCAGGCTCTCTACATAGTCAAGGATGACCTTGAACTCCTCGTCCTCATGCCTCCACCTCCTGAGTTGTTGGACTGCAGGTGTCCTGGTTTATGCAGTGTTGGGGATGAAGCCCAGGGCTTCATGCATGGTAAGCAAGCACTCTACTCACTGAGCTACGTCCCCAGTCCTGAATTCTTTTTCCATAAGTTCATTCATATCTGACATAATTGGGCTGAAGAACGAGACAGGATCACCTCCTCTCTTTTTCCTCCATTTGCACACTTTTGTGATGAGAGGATGGCGTCCTGGTTTTCTAATGCCAACAGGTATGCTGCCCTTGCTCCTGCCCACTGACTCCTGAAAGGCAGAGTCACCTGTTTGCTGCTAGCACAGTGTAGTTCTCTGAATAGTGTACCCTCTGCCCCCTACCATTCCCATGAGCTGTGTCCAAGTCCTGTCCCTGGGCAACTTATCAACATGACATTTCGGTGGCAATAAGGTCTTTGTAGGTGTAATTAAATTCAAGATCTCAAGATCAGATTTAGGGTGGGCCCAAAATCCAAATAGTCATATCCCTGTGAGCGAGCTCTATTCTCATCTCATTAAATCCCCTATAAACATTTTATTCCATCCGCCTTGTCCAAAGCACCTGCCCAAGTGGAACTGGCAAGGGGCTTTTGACTTGCACAGGATACAGATGAGGCAGAGAGCAGAGGGATGCTGTCACAAGCTAAAGACTTCCAGAAGTCTCTGGAAGCTGAAAGATACAAAGAAGTGTTGTCCCCAAGAATCTTGAGAGAGATTATGACTCTGCTATTGCCTTCATTTTAGATTTTTGGTCTCTACAACTTTAGAGAATAAATTTCTTTTTTAAAATATATATCAGGGGCCAGGAAGATGGGACAGCAGTCAAGAGAACTGGCTGCTCTTGCAGAGGACTCAGAGGACAGGTGGTTGGTAGCCACCATGTGGGTGCTTGGAACTGAACCTGGGTTCTCTGTAAGAGCAGCCAGTACTCTTACCCACTAAGTCATCTCTTCTCTTCTAGCCTCCCCCAGATTAATTTCTCTTCTTTTAAAATTACTAGCTTGGGGTCATTTGTTGTAGATAAAAAAAAAAACTGATACAGAGATTTCTGCTCTAGAAAATGGTGAAGAATATGGGCTCTAGAAGACTTGGGTGGGGACTTTGAAGAAATGGTTGATGATCTCTGGGTCTCAGAGTCTTCATGAAAGAAAACAAAAAGAGCCAGAACCTTTTCCTAGGGTCACTGTGAAAGTTAGAGTTGGGCTTGGTGGTGCAAGTCTATAAATTCCAGCTACTCAGGAGGCTGCAGCAGGGGGGTCACAAGTGGCCTGCCAAGACCAACCTTGGCAACTTAGCAAGACCCTGTCTCAAAATAAACGGTTAAAAGAGGTCTAAGGGAATGTCTCAGTAGTAGAACACCTGCCTAGAATCAAAAATATTCTCATATGTGATGATTAATGTTGATTGCCGACCTGACAGGCTCTAGAATCCATAGGAGACAAAGCTCTGAGGATGCCCACTGGGTTAGGTGAGGTGGGAAGGCCACCCTAAATATGAGAGGGGCCATTCCACGGCCTGGAGACCTAGACTGAATAAAAAGGAGAAAACAGAGCCAGCGAGACGGCTCAGTGGATAAAGGCACCTGCTGCCAAGCCTGACGCCCTGAGTTTGGTCTGTGGGACCAACATGGAGGAAGGAGAGAACCGACTTGTGAAGACTGTCTCTGACCTCCACGCGTGCACTGTAGCACACGTGCATCCCCACCCTCTCTCACACACACATAAATGTTTAAAAAACAGTTAAAGGAGGAAAGAAGGAGAAAGCGAGCTGAGCACCAGCATTCATCTCTCTCTGCTTCCTGACTGTGGATGACATGTGAGCAGCTGCCTCAGGCTCCTGCCGCCTGCGCCTGGAACTGTGAGACAGAATAAGCTCTTCCTTCTTTAGGCTGCTTTCATCAGGGTATTTTGTCATAGCGACAAGAAGAGTAACAAAGTATATTGTTGCTCCTGGGGAAAGTCCAACTCCTCCAATTGCTTTTCCTCAGAGCATCTGCGACTCAAAATTCCAACTGTGTCCGTAGCTATGAACGGCTTGGTTGGTAACTTCTGTGTTTGTCTAGGCCTTTGTGTATCTATGAATACTTCCTGTTTTGCTCCACACACTACCTCTCCCTAGACTAGAGCCTCATCAGAGCCTCGTCTCGCAGGACAGCAGCAGTTGCTGTGGTCCCCTCTGCGTCCCCACCCCCCACAGCCCTGGACCTCCTTCCCTCCCAGCCTCAGCACCAGATCAGGTGGCTGATCTTGCTGTACCGTTCCCATCTCATTAAACTTCTATAAACTTTTTATGCATCCTGCGTCATCCCACGCACCTGCCCAAGCTGAGCTGGTCCCTGCTCTTCAGTGTGTGCTGTGTGAGTAGGTTTATGATGCACTGTACAAAACAGCACTTCCCCTCCATCGCCCTAAACTCACATGGGTTCCCAAGGTGCTGTGTCTATTGTAGACAAATCCCCGTTCTCACATATACCACCTTCCACAACATAATCTTCCCAATTTTTTCCAGCTGATTTTTCATTTTACTGATTTCTTAATTATTATTATGAACAATTGTGTATTCATGATGGGAACACATGCCGCAGAGGGAATGTGGAGGTGAGAGGACTGTGTGGGGTCAGCTCGCTCCTTCTACCTTTGTGGGTTCTTACTGCACCCTCAGGTCATCAGCCTTGTGTAGTAAGTGCCTTTACCTGCTGAGCCATCTCACCGACCCCTTATTTTTTTTTTTATAAAGACAGGGTCTCATGTAGTCCAGGCTGACCTCCAACTCCATAAGTAGCTGAGGCTAGCCTTGAACTTTTGATCCCCCTGCCTCTACCTCTCAAGTGCTGGGATTATAGGCATGTACCACCACACCCAGGTCCTTAAATAATGTTTTTTCATTGCAAAACATGTTGTGCATCCAAAAAAAGTATAGAGCAAGAACATCTATTTCATTGAGATGGATAGAAGTATCTAAAAATGACAATGACCTTCAACATGAAAGTTCACCAAGAACAAGATGGGGGAGCCAGTGGGTACAGATGGTAGAACACTTGGCTAGCTATCTACCATGCCCAATGCCTGGGTGCCTCCCTAGCATAGGTGGGGAGAGGTATTGTTCACCAGAAATTAAGACATCCTTCCCTCACTTATTTTGTGTCTCCCCCACCCACTTCATCCATATCTCCCTCTCTGCCTCTCTGTTGAGGGCACGAGGCCTCCCTGACAGCCAGGCACTAGCCTCACCTCTTCCATGAAGCCTTCCATTCTTATTCACCATCCCCACATCTCCACCTTATACCCCAAGTCTTACAATTCAGCATAGAGGCAGCTATATGCTTTTCTAGGGAAACATCAGCTGTGCTGCTCTATCAGGCCCCACCTTACTCCCTGGAGACAGGGTCTATCACTGAACTTGGGGCTAGACTGGCAGCTAACAAGCCCCAGTGATCCCCCTGTCTCTGCCCCTCACAGAGCTTGGAGCATAAGTACTTGCCACCATGCCAGGCTTTTTACATGGTGCTAGGGATTTGAACGCAGATCTTCCTGCTTATTGAGCAAGAGTTTTTATCCCCTGAGTCATCTCCTCAGCCCTCTTGTTTTTGAGACAGAGTATCATGTAGCCCAGGCTGGCTTCAAACTCCCCACATAGACTAGGATGACCTTGAACATCTGATCCTCCTGCTTCTACCTCCCAAGTGCTGGGATTACAGATGTGTACCAGCATACCTGACTCCCAGCTTGATTCTTGCCATTCTTCTGGCATTTTCTGGAAACTTCATATGGTTCTGGGGATCCAAACTTGGTCATACATGCTAGGCAGGTGCTCTACTAACTGAACTACATCTCTAGCCCTGAATGTTTGTTTGAGTCAGAGTCTCATGTATCCCAGGCTAGCGTCAAACTCTCTGTATAGCCAAGGATGACCTTGATCTCCCTATCCTCCTGCCCCTACCTCCCTGGTGTGGGGATCACAAGCATGTACCACCGCACCCAGCTCTCATGTTGATTTCTGGCAGCTTGTGCCCAGCACTAGCACACAAAGAATGGGGAATTCTTGATTGCACTCCTGTTCCTGAAGTCTTTTATTTTCAGAGCCCTAAGCCCCTGGAACAGCTTCACACAGCAAAACCGTGGTCAGCCTAAACTCAACAAGTCCAACTGGAAACCACAGTGAGCCACCAAAAACAGAGGTTCCTGCTGTCACCAGCAATAGCACCCCTGGGATCAGCCATGTTGGTGCCCAATAGCCCATCAGCAAGTGGAGCCTGTCTCCAGCAGGCTGGGTGCCCAGCTGGGTCCCCACAGACCTCTCCATCTGCCTCACAGAGGTGTCCACAGCTCTGCTCAGTCCACAGAACTTTCTCTGACATCTGTAAGATGGCTTTGTCACCCACAAGCACTCCTGAACCACCATGCCTTTCCTACCAAACTCTCCCTCTACCTAGCATATACCACCTTCTAGAACATTCCTATACCTTGATTCCCCCTCCATAGCCATGTACACGTTTTCTCTGCCTTTTCCGGGTAGTCCTTCCTTTTCCCCAGTGTCTCCTGGAGTCCAGAGGAGGGGCAGAGTAGATAGGAGAAAAAACTACAGACGATATCTGTAATCCTTGCCTTTTTTATACTTTTTTATGTTTTTAGTTTTTTAACTTTTATTTGTTTATTTCTTGGTGTGGGCACATGCCACAGCATGCATATGAAGGTTAGACAACAACTTTCAGTGATCAGTTCTCTCCTTCCATTGTGTAGGCTCTGGGGATCGAACTCAGGTCATCATCAGGTTTGGCAGCAAGCATTTATACCCACTGAGCCATTATGCCAGCCTTAAGCAGGCCCTGCCTTGACCTCTCTTGGGTGATATAAAAGACAGACATGAAAAAGGCCAAGGTCCTCCAGAGGGGGAGGGGCAGGAAGCTCAAAAGCAAAGGCAAATAGGTGGGATGGTGTTATTTGCCCCAGGAAATGACACATCCTCTCTGAACCTCTGTCTCTTCATCTCTCCTGACTTCTTTACACTGCCTTCCTTGTGAGAATCATAGAAGTAGCCTGCAATGAAGAATCTTGAGAAATGACACACAGCTTTAAGATCATATACCAAGAGGAGAGAGCTATGCGCAGGGTCCATGTTAGGAGACAGTTGTTTTGACCTTGCTCCCATCGGAGCCTGGGACCAGGCTATCTAAGGGGAGAGAGCCACATCCCCAGACCATCATTATGAATATTTTTGAGGCAGGGTCTCTATGCCTAAACTGGCCTTGAACTCATGATCTTCTGCCTCCATCGCCTGAGTGCTGGGATTACAGGCTTACACCACAGCACCCGGCTTGCTACTAGCATTTGTGGGAGATGGATGTCTGCCTGGCTGTCTTGTTCACCAATGAGTTCGGCTATCTTACCTTTTGCATACAAGTAAGTACTAGGATGGGGCATTGGTTGGTTGTGGTCTGAGTATACAGATGCCGTGGCTTACTGACTGCTGAGCCCTTCATCACCACCATCATCACCACCATCACCACCACCATCATCACCACCATCGCCATGAACACCGTCATCATCATCACCACCATTATCACCATCATCTTCTCTCCTCTTAGATAGCCTGGCCCCAGGCTCTGCTAGGAGCAAGGACAAAACAACTCTCTCCTAATATGAACCCTGCGCATAGCTCTCTCTCCTTGGTATATGATCTTAAAGCTGATGTATCTATTAATACGCTCTCAATGTCCCCAAATCCACATGGTTCACCCCATTATCACCCCTTTCAGCACCCTACATCATGTCTGGATGTGGAAGAGGAGGAGGAGGTCGATGCGGGCTTCTTAGGCTGAGGCTAAGGCTGAGTCCTGAGGCTGACTGAGGTCCTGGTTCCCTACCTGAGTTATTTGGTAACAGACCTGTGGGACTCTCAACACTCCCAGCCCTATCTCTACCTGTTCCCTCCCTTCTACCCCATAGCCCTCAACTCAAGGCCTCTGTCTTCCACCTAAGGCTTTGCTCCCCAACATACATCCTGGAGCCTTGGTCCCCTGAGACTCTTTCCTGCCTCAGGAGGAATCAGGAACTATATCTGCACCTCTAATCAGTTGCTTCCCAGACCTTGTTGTCATAGGCGCAAAGAGGAGTTCTCACACCCACACACACAGAGCCAGTCTCTCCACTCAGCCCTCAGCTGTTTCCAACAGAGGGGGCCTTCCCAGGCACACTAGAGGCCCTCAGCCAAGTCAAGATGAGCTGGAAGTGATGGTGTGCACCTGTAACCCCAACACTCAGGAACATGAAGCAGGAGGATTGCTGAGTTCAAAGCTAGCCTGGGCTAGATGATGAAACCCTCTCTCAAAAGGCAAAAATAAGGTTAGTTGTGGTGGCACATGCCTTTAATCCCAGCACTCGCACTCAGGAGGCAGAAGCTGGCGCATTTCTGTGAAATCAAAGCCAGCCTGGTCTGAGTTCCAGGTCAACTGGAACTGCAGGAAGACCCTGTCTCAAAACAAACAAACAAAAGATAAATAAAAACACATCAAAAAGAGAAGAGATGGCTATTTCTGACAACCCACTACGGTCCTTCCCTCCCAGCCAGGACTGCCGGTTTTCAAAGGTTGGAAAGGCCTCTGAGCGGGTACCAAGAATGGGAACAGTCAAAAAACATTGTTTAAGTAACCAAAAAGCCCCCTTATCCTGCAAGGGAGGGCTGGAGAGTGAGAGGTAGATATCAGCTGTCCTTCCACCAGCCTGCTCTACATTTGGGCCATCAGCTGCCCAACCACAAAGCTAGTCCATTTCCTCTCTTTACAGCCTTCCTCGGTGGTCCCTCCCTTAGCACCCCAAGCCAGAAGGACATTGTATCACACATCTCCAACCCAATGACAGGCCCCCTCTCCTGCAGAGAGAAGTACAGAGACCAGCCACCTGCAGCTCTGCCCAAGGCCCTAGAGCAACAGGCTGGATCTCACTCACCCAGAGACACTGAAGACGTAGCAGTGGTGGACACCCCAAGCTGGAGAGCCAACAGCAGGGTCCAGGTCACCAGCATCTCCCAGGGAGTGCGCCCCTGGCTGTAAGATCTTCCTTCCTCAAGAAGACTGAGAAATGAGAGCTTTCACAGAAGAAGCTTCTATAAAAAGGACCCCAGAGACCTTTGCCTTGGGGGAGGACCGTGTCTGGCCCTGGGTGGGGGTGATGTGATGGTCTGAGGTGGGTGGTGCACAGTGACCAAGGGGAGTTGGCAAAGGGCAGCCTGTCAACTCTCTTCCTCTCTAATTCAGGGTGTGTTGACTTCCCCCAAGCAACAGTCAACGAAAGGGAGAGTCACTGTGTGGGTGGGGCAAGACCAAGGAAGGAACAAGAGGTACCTGGAGGTGTTGAGATTCCTGAGAAAGTAGCCACAGAACTCAAGGGTGTGGTAACCATAGAGGGGACAACATCAGGATCCCAGAGAGGGACAGTCTATGACAAGCCAGACTAGATACCAGAACCTTCCTCAGAGTCCAGAAACCCTTCTTTCTTGCAGCCTTCCTTCCCCATTGCCCACCTCAAGCTGGCCCCTTCAACATTCCCAGTACTTTCCTGTTGGGTGGGTACTCCCATCTGAGACTTTACGGTCTGTTCTCCACCCCTGGCCAGTATCAGAGGTGAGGAAGGCCCATGGCAGTGTCCCTGCCCAAGGCCAAGCTCCAAGGAGCCTCTCCAAAACCCCCCACGCAAAGAGCCACAGGAACAGAATATTCCCAACTCTGCACGTCCCAGGCAGGTTAACAGTAGGAAGGGGAGGGACTAAGCCTACCCAAACAGACACTTATGCTTGTGAGTATGTATTTGCAAGAAGAGGTTGGGATGGCTCGTGGTCTTTGAGGAACCAGATTCCTAGGACCAATGAGAGAGCTCAGTAGGTAAAGAAATCTACCACCAAGCCTGACAACCTGAGTTCGGTCCTCAGAATCCCATGGTGGAAGGAGGGAACCAACTCCTGCAATATGTCCTCTGACCTTCATACTTGTATGTTCTCTCTCTCTCTCTCTCTCTCTCTCTCTCTCTCTCTCTCTCTCTCTCTCTCATCTATCTATCGATCTCTCTCTCTCTCTCTGATCGATCTTTCTCTCTCTCTCACTAGGGGTCTAATTCCTTCCAAAACTCCAGCTCTAAACTTCCATAGTCACAGACTGCAAAACTCAAGGACCCCCCTCCACACATTGCTAATGGAGAGACTTCCCTGCTCCCATCTATTAGCTAATGAAATGGGACACACACACGCACACGCACACGCACACACACACACACACACACACACACACACACAAGCCCTAGACACAGTCATGGCCCTAAGCATGCTCCTCCTCCCTGGGAAAAAAGGATGCTCCCAGCCCCTCTTACATCTCAACGTGAGGTCTCTCTTCTTCAACCAGAAGCAGACCACTGGGGGTCGGGGGGTGAATAAGAAAAAGATGCACAGACAAAGCAGTTCCTTTTTACAATAAATGTGTTTATTGTGGTCACTTGGGGAACCAGATATTCATTGATTTCCTGTCTCCAAATCTTTCCTGGCAAAGGAAGTTCCAGGCTCAAAGGTATCAATAGGGTGACACCAGGGAAGGAGAAGGGAAGCAGGAGAGGGTGGGAAGGAGGTAGTGAAGATGAGGAGGGAAGGGAGAGAGGGGAGAAGGCATAGGGGAATGAGAGGGAGGATGTCTCACTTCTCCTCACCCTAGGAGAGCTAGGGGACTCATACCCCACACCTGCCTGTAGAGATTTAGCAATATGGTAGAGGAAGAAAGACGTGGAGCCTCGGGATTGGGGAATCAGGCTTGGGGAACATAAATCTGGGACCCTATGACACCCTGACCCCAGGAAGACCCAGGAATGGAAGGGATGTGGGAAAGATGTAGGATTTAGGGCTAGGGACTGGGATAGGAGAAAAAGTTTCAAGTTTGTGGGTACCAGGATGGGGAAACAGGAACACAGAAACTGGAAGAGTTGAGTGTGGCAGTGTGTGTCTGTGATCCTAGCACTTGGAAGATGAGGTGAGAGAATCAGGATGTCAAGGTCAAGGTCATCCTTGGCTACCTAGAGAACTTGAGGCCAGACTAAGTTACATGAGACCCTGCCTCAAAAGATAGAATAGAAAAGAAAAGAAAAGAAAAGAAACTTGAAGCCTGGTGGGTAGCACACACCTTTAATGCCAGTGCTTGAGAGGCAGAGGCAGGGGAATCTCTGTGAAATGGAAGCCAGCCTGGTCCACATAGTGAGATCCAGGCCAGCTGAGGCTAAAAGGAGAACTTGTCTCAAGAAAAGAAAGAAAGAAAAGAAAAAGAAAGAAAGAAAGAAAGAAGAAAGAAAGAAAGAAAGAAAGAAAGAAAGAAAGAAAGAAAGAAAGAAAGAAAGAAAAGGAAGTGTTAGATTTAGGAGGGATAGAAAGGAAGGAGTTTAAAGTTTAGAAGTAAGAGTCAGAGCCAGACCTGCAACAGGCAAGGAATGTGCTCCCTGGATTCATGAAGCATCCAGGACCTAGGTGAAGTCTCAGAGCAGTCATGCAAAGGGTGCAGTGTCTGGGTACCCCTTTGTGGCTCATAACAACCCTGTCGCCCCTCCCACTTACTGGCCTTTGAGCTGGTAGTCCCTGTTTCTCCCATGGGAGCGTGTCACCCAGACACTCAAAGCCACCACCAGCAACAGCAACAGCAGAGCCGCAGCACCCACCAGGCCCCCAACCAGCGCCCACCAGTGGATAGCCACCTCGCAGCGTGGGCCAGAGAACCAGTGAGCGTCTGTGGAGAAACAGCTAGGGAGAGATTACTACATAGGTCTCAGACAAGGTTGCATGCAGGTGCAAGGGACCTCATGGGCTAGGGTCCACCACCCTAGAGTAAGTGGACAGGACCTTTAAGGATTGAGTAGGTATATGGGAAGGTCTCCAAAAAGAGACAGTGAGGTGTGGTGACTCACATCTCTAATTCCAGAACTTGACAGGAGGCTTGGGAGTTCAAAGCCAGCCTCAGCTACATGGTTAAGAATTTGAGGCCAACCTGAACTACATTAAGACCCTGTCTCTAAAAAAAGCAGGACGGGCAGCTAGATGTATTGTACAGTTCCAGGGGCTCTAACATCCTCTTCTGGCTTCTACTGGCATTGCACACAGAGGTACACTTATGTACATGCAGGCAAAATACTCATACATATAAAATAAAAATAAAGAAATAAAATAATCCCAGCACTTGGGAGGCAGAGGCAGGCAGATCTCTGTGAGTTCAAGGCCAGGCTGGTCTACATAGTGAGTTCCAGGCCAGCTGGGGCTACAGGGAGACCCTGTCTCAAAAAGACCAATAAACAAATAATAAATAATAAAAATTTTTAAAAATTAAAAAGAGGCTGGGTATGGTGGTGCATGCCTTTAATCCCAGCACTTGAGAGGCAGAAGCAGGCAGATCTCTGTGAGTTTGAGATCAGCCTGGTCTACCTAGTGAGTTCCAGGACAGTTGGGACTACAGGGACAAAATAAGTAAATAAATAAAGATGATAGATAGATAGATAGATAGATAGATAGATAGATAGATAGATAGATAGATAGATAGATGATAGATAGATAGGACTAGCTAAATGGCTCAGGGGGGTAAAGGTGCTTGCTGTGCAAGCCTGACAAGGCAACCTGAGTTCCATCCCAAGAACCCACATAAAAGTGGAAGGAGAGAATAAACTCCACAAAGTTGTCCTCTGATCTCTTAGCAGCACCGGGTGCCCAACCATGTACGTCATGTACACACAAACGCACACAAAAAGTAATAAATAAAATTTAGGATCATCAAGACAGCTCAGTGGGTGGAGGTACCTGGACCCACATGTGGAAGGAGAGAACCGACTCCCAAAAGTTGTCCTCTGACCTCCACATGCATCATGTGACACACACACACACGCACACGCACACAAAATTTGAAAAATGAAATGTGATTTTTTTTTTTTGAGACAGTGTCTCTCTGTAGCCCCAGCTGTCCTGGAACTCACTATGTAGACCAGGCTGGCCTTGAACTCACAGAGATCTGCCTGCCTCTGCCTCCCGATTGCTAGGATTAAAGGCGTGTGCCACCACGCCAGGCAAAATGTAATTTTTTTAATTAAAATAAATAAATTTAAAAAGGAAAAACACAAAATAAAGTAAAACTTAAAAACCAAAAAAAGAAGCTGGGCGTCGTGGCATCTGTCTTTAATCCTAGCACTCGGGAGGCAAAGGCAGGCAGATCTCTGTGAGATTGAGGCCAGCCTGGTCTACATAGCTAGTTCCAGGCCAGATGGAGCTACAGGGAGGCCCTGTCTCAAAAAGGAATAAATAAATATTGAAAATAAAATAACCATAAAAGAAAAGGGGGAAGGAAGTAGGACTGGAGAAAGTGGACAGGACTTCTGGGAAGGGCATAGAGGTGGTGGGCGTGGCCTTGGGATGAGCATTGCGGAGTAGGAGGGGGCTATTGAATGGGGTGGGGTGTATTGAATGGGGCGGGACCTCACCGGCATTGGGGACCAGTCTTTTGTAGAAAACACTGTCCTGGTGGCAATCGATGGCACCGTCCACGCCAGGTGTGCAACTGGTGACACAGCGGAGTCTATTCAGCTCCACGGAAGGGAAGTAGAATTCTTCAAAGCCCTCGGGAGCCTCTCGGCGACAGATGACTGGGGGCGGAGACAGGGAGGGGATTACAGAAACTGGCTCCATTCCTTCTACTTGGGAGCCTGGCTTTGGCGACATATGGACAGGACATTCCAAGGGTGATATCCTGAGGCAGACCCCAATATTAGGTTGGGGGAAGGCACTTTGGGGTTCTCACCTTGCCTGATGGTGCTGGAGAACAGCTAGTAACAAAGGGCTCAGAAGGGGTCTGGAGATGCTCAGTGGGTAAATGGGCCTGCCTGCAGCCAAACTAACTTTGATCCCAGGGCCCCACATGATAGAAGGAGATAACTGGCTCCCTAAAGTTGTCCTCTGATTTCCACACATGTGACATAGCACATGGGTGCACACACACACACACACACACACACTAAAATATAAAATAATAATAATAATAATAGAGGGGGCAGAGCCCAGAAGGGTGAATAACACTGGCTTCCCCTGAAAGTCTCCCCTTCTCCCTAGGGAACTTCAATGGGTGGATGTTCTTGGTGGAAGTGTTCCCAGCCACCAGAGGCCACACAGTCCTTTGCCCCACCCTCACCTTCTGGGGTCAGCTCCTTCATGGTATTGTTCATCTTGATGGATTCAGGTTTAAAACACAGGGCTGCGGGAGGGAGGGACACACACAAGTATGGGGAGAGGGCCGGGCTTGGTGGCCCATACCTTTAATCCCAGCACTCAGGAGGCAGAGGCAGGTGAGCCTCTTTAAGATCAAGGCAAGCCTGGTCTACATAGTGAGTTCCAGGCCAGCTGGAGCTACAGGGAGATCCTGTCTCAAAAACAAAAAACAAAACTAGATACAGGTATGGAGAGAGGAAGTGAGGGCTCCCTCAGTGTCCCCACAGTGTGGAGGGGCCACCAGGGAACTGTCACCTTCTTCCCACCCCACCCTGAGTAGTCACATATCATCCGAGTCCTGGTGAGACCCTCCCCAGCCCCACATTTGACCCAGCTGAACATGGACTGCACCACTTCTCTCAGCCAGCTGGAGGAATTACAGGGCTGACCCCTAAGTCCCTAAAGGGCCCTGACTAAGCCAGAGCAAGCAGGAGTGTCTGCTCTGACCTCGGCCCCTTTCTCCAGCCTTGACTCACTCTGGCTGTCCCTACAGCTGTCCTGGATGGCAGTCTGCAGTTCCTCTTTCAATATGATCTTCACTTTTTCATACTCTTTCTCCAGCTGGAGGCTAAAGGTTAACTTCAGTAGGACCAGATAGTCCACCACGATGCTGCCGCTCCTGAGGAGCCAAGGGCGTTAGAGGGCACACAGAGGGAACAGACCCCTCCAAGGACCAGCCACAAGTGTCAGGAAGGAAAAGGGGGTGCAGGTTGTGATGTGAAAGGCCACATTCCTTTTGAGTGTATGTGTGCTGCATATGGGTGTGAGTACAGTTGTGCACAAGCATGACAGGTATGTATAGATCAAGGACAGAATTGGTCCCCAGGTGCCTTCCTCCCTTTGTTTGAGACAGGATTCCTCATTGGTCCAGAGCTTTGCCATCTCCCCAAGTCCCATATATGTCCATTTCAGAAGAGGTAAACCCCAGTTGCTCAGCCTGAGAGGGCAGGGCAAGGATTAAATTGACTGGGCATAGTGGCACATGTCTTTAATCCCAGCATGCAGGAAGCAGAAGCAGGCAGATCTCTCTGTGAGATAGAGGCCAGCCTGGTCTACACAGAGAGTTCCAGGACAGCTGGGGCTACAGGGAGACCCTGTCTCAAAAAAAAAAGAAGATTAAATTCTCTTCATATTGTATCAAGCCATCACCAAACCAGATACTCTCCTCTCCCCTCCTCCTCTTCCTCCCCTCTCCCCTCCCTTCCCCCTCCCACTCCCCTTCCTCTCCCCTCTCTCTCCCTTCCTTTCCCCTCTCCCTGTCCCTGTTTTTCTTCCTCACCTCTCCCTCCCCCTCTCCCCCATCCTTCCCACCAACAAGGATGAGGCACCACTCAAAGAGAGACCAAGTCAGCAGTCCGCCCCCTGCAAGTTCTGTGCAATCTCTCTTTAAAAGAAGTTTCATCTCCTACAGGAAAATCACCTCCAGAAAAAATGATCCCGAAAGTCCTTCTCAAGAAATTGCTTTGGATTTCCTTCTGCCTCTTTCTGTCTTTATAATATCTATCTGGTAATTCCAAAAGGAGGGATGAGTTCTCTAGCCTCCTTTTCCACCCTTTTCCTCCACCCCACCATGTTTCCAGCCCCAGAACGGTCTCCTACCTCAAGGACAGGATCTCCACACCCTGGAAGCCCTGCACGGTCCTGTAAATCTTCTGCATCTGAAATGCCAATGTTCTCAGGGCTCATGTCTGAATCCACAGGCCCGAGGGCACCCAGGGGCCCATGCCCATCTCCAGGGGAGGATCTGTAAATTCAGCTCTCCTCCCTGCTTACCTGATTCTGGAAGGTGTTACTGAAATCTTCGTAGACCTTGGAAGTGTTGTCTCTGAGGTCTGGAGAGAATTCCTGGTCCACAGATAACTCCATGCCCACTTCAGTATCCACTGTGTCTGTACACAGAACACCCAGCTCTGGTCACTTCCTCATCTGCCCCTGTCTGCCATCATCACCACCACAATCCCCTCAGTCACAGGCTTCTCCTCTGCCCTTCTCCATCATCCGTGAAGACCAAGGAACAGCAGGGGAAGAGCTTTTGCCTAGAATCCCCCAGTGAGGGGCTGGGGTGTGGCTCAGTGGTAGAGCACCTGCCTAGAATCCCCCAGTGAGGGACTGGGGTGTGGCTCAGTGGTAGAGTGCCTGTCTAGAATCCCCCAGTGAGGGGCTGGGGATGTGGCTCAGTGGTAGAGCACCTGCCTAGAATCCCCCACTGAGGGGCTGAGGGTGTTGCTCAGTGGTAGAGCACCTGCCTAGTGTTCCCCACTGAGGGGCTAGGCATGACTTGATAGTGGAGTGTCCCCAGTAAGAGTACAGGGATGTGGTTCAATGGCAGAGCTCTTGCCTAGCATGTGTGAGGTCATGGCCGGTAGATCAAGAGTTCAGGACCATTCACAGCTACATAGTTGAGTTGGAAGACAGCCTAGGGTACATGAGACAGTGTTCAAAGAAACAAATAGAAGGAAGTGATGGTGCACGCCTTTAATCCCAGCATTTGGGAGACAGAACAGGCAGATCTCTGTGAGGCTGGGCCACATAGGGAGTTCCAGTCCAGCTGGTACTACAGGGAGGCCCTGTCTCAAAAAGACCAAAAAGTATTTATTTATTTATTTATTTATTTTAATTAATTAATTAAAATAGATTGCTAAGTATGTGACGTTAATATGAGAAAATTAACCTGGACTATCAGAATGAGCTGACTCATCTCAAAGTTCCTTAACAATGGAAGAAGGAGCAGAAAAGGTCAGTTGACCAGAGAATAAAAAGTTTATGGAAGGATGACAGAGAGAGCCACACCTAGCCTTATGAGAGAGGCTTTGATTTAAGACACGGGAGGTTCTAGAAAACAGAAGCAGCAAGGAAAGGAACTCTTTCCCAGAGCCTCAGGGGAAAAAAAAAAACACTTGGACTTGAACCTGGTGACACCCCCATCTGATTTTGTGATAATTAATCTCCATTGTCAATGTGATAAGCTCTAGAATCGCATAGGAGACAAATCTCTGGGCATGTCTGAGAGGGAGTTTCTAGACTGGGCTGAGGAGGGAAGACCCATCCTGAATGTGGGCAGCACCATCCCATGGTTGGGGTCCTGGACTGAATACAAAGGAGAAAGTGAGCTGAGCACCAGCATTCATCTCTCTGCTTCCTGACTGTGGATGCCATGTGAGCAGCTGCCTCACACTCCTGCTGCCATGCCTTCCTGCCATGATGGACTGTGTCCTCAAACTGTGAGCCACATAAACCCTTAAGTTGTTTTTATTGCCAAGCATGGTAGCCCCAGCCTTTAATCCTAGCACTCAGGAGGCAGAGGCAGGAGGGTCTCTATGAATTTGAGGCCAGCCTATTCTACATAGCAAGTTCCAAGTCAGCATGGCTACACAGTGAGACCTTGTTTACACACACACACACACACACACACACACACACACACACACACACAAAGTTACTTTCATCAAGGATTTGACCACAAAAATGAGAAAAGTAAGCAATACAGATTTCTAATCTATAGAATTATGTTGTTCCAGCTGCTAGATCTATGGTCATTTCTTATGGCAACCTTTGGAGACTGATACAGTTCTGAGCAGAGGTCTAGGAGGAAGAATGAAGCTGCCTGGAGGTGAGGCGGAGACCTGGACAGCAGTGGGTGAGAAGTCAGCAATGGCGAAAGGACTGGAAGGGTGCTACAAAGTCCCTCCCATAAGGAGGAAGAAGAGAGCCTGTGGGTCTGGTAACTCACCTAGTTCTAACTGCTCCACTGGAAGCTCACAGAGGGAGCCATAGAAGGTACTGACGCAGAGACACTTGAGACCATCCCACGTGCCTCCGTTCTGGCATCTGACATTCGTATACTGACAGCTGTCTCCAGAGTAACCGGGAACACAAATGCAACCACCCTGTTCCCAGGTGCCACCATTAGCACAGGTACCTGGGAAGCCAACAAGAAGAGAGGCCCAGCTAGGATCCAACCTTGGTAAACAGGGAAGGAAGGGACAGAAACAAACAAAACAGGAAGCAGGGAGATCCAACCTGGGGCGGTGGTCGAGTCTGATTGTGAAGTCATCTGCGTAGTGGTTGAAGTTGATCGTAGTGAAGTAAGGGTGGTGAGGGATTTTGTGGTGGCCAGTGGTGTCTCTGGAATCCTGGTGGTGGGTAGGATGGGATGGGTTGCCTTGCTTGAAGTTGTGATAGTTGGAAGACCGTTGCTTGGTTTCATGGTGGGTGGAACACTAATGGAGCCAGACATATTGGGGGTGATGATAGTGGTGGCACTCAACCAAGTCTCAGTGGTGGACACTGTGATGCTTGTCAAAGCTGGGTCTGTAGCTGTTTCCCTAGAGCCAGTAGAGCTGGACACATCAGTGATGATGTTTGAGGAATCTGTTTCTGGAGTCACTGAAGAAGGGTCCATATATGTAGGGAGAATGGTTCTTGTACTGGTAGGACTAGAAGTGGTGACCATTTCGGTGGTGGAGGGAAGGACTGAGAATGGGGTGATGGGCATGGATGTCACTTCAATACCAGGATTGATGGTAACACATGGAGTTGTGGAAGAGGTAGGGACTATGGTGATGGTGATAGTTTCTGGGCAGGGTGTAGTGGAAGGAGGAGAAATATAAGAGAATGGAGTTGTTTCAGTATGAGCTGTGGTAGGTGATGAGATGGTTGGAGAAGTTCTGGTAGTGGAGGAGGAAGGAGGAAGGGATGTCATGGCAGAAAAGACTCTAACCTCTGTGCTGGAGATATGGGAAAGGGTACAAAGAGAGTTGGTGGTAGTACTCAGACTTGGAATGGTACTTATGGAAGACAGAGGAGAGGACATTGTGACTGTGGGTGTTGAAGAGGAGATCAAGGAACCAAAGGAAGTCATAATTGCATTTGTACATGTGCTCCCCCTGATGGGAGACTCTGTTGTGCTGGACTCACTTGATGAAGTATGTGAAGTTAGAAAGGTGGGGGTGGACACAGAGGTTTTAAGAGTGGACATGCCAGTGCTTGAACTGGGGACATAGGACACCGACAACTCAGGACTAAAGTCTGATGGTGGACTGACAGTATGAAAAGAAGAGAGGGAGGAATCAGTACTTCCTGAAGACGTACTAGTCAGTAGAGGAGAGCTTTGGGTTCCTGGCTCAGAGGCAAATGTAGAAGTTGATACTGATGACGACGTATCAGGTGAAACTGAAAAACTCATCCCAAGGGAACCCGTTGGGGTGTTTCCAATGACTGGGACAGTAGCTGTCACAATGGGGGTGATGGGATGGGTTGTGCTGATAAGTGGTACCTCTGTGTTGTGGATAATGGAAGAAGATGGGATGATGTTGGTATGGGTTGGTATTGTACTAGAAAGTGAGTGGGTTATTGTGGTAGTTGCCAGGGTAGGTGTACCACTGTTGCCTGTAGATGAGGAAGGGGGAGCTTCAACTGTGGTTGTGATGTCTGCACTAGGAGATGAGTTTACAGATGTGTTTCTAAGGTACCGTAAGTGTTAGGGTGTGAGGAGGTGGCAATTGTGATGGTCTGTCAATGGAGAGGTCGTTAGAAGAAGTGGAAGAGATCCTAGAGGGACTCAGGGTGGCTGTGATGATCAAGGGTGTGTAAGCTGTCATAGTTGTGTCTGAGGTGGGCCAAAATGGCCAGGGTGTCAGGGAGGTGCCCAGAGTTGATGTGTCTGTGGTGGGAGTAGAGGCAGTGCTACATGACGTGGGGTACGTGGCAGCAGAACTAGGGAAGGCAAACTGAGGTGTGGCTGTGGATGTAGCAGAAACAGAGAGTGAGGTCATCAAGGTAGACAGAGGTGTGATATATATGCTTTCAGTGGTGACCGGTGGAGAACTTGAGACAGACATAGAGGATAGAGCCCAACTTGTGGGAGATGTCAGCACATTGGTGATGGTGTAAGGAGACCTCATGGATGTCCCAGATGTGAGTATACCTGTGGTGGTGATTGGAGAAGTGATTGGAGGAATTAAGGTTGTTTCTGTCCTAAGAGGTTCGGTATGGAGGTCTGTGGTAGGAGTCAGTGTGGTTTTCCCAATGGGTGTGACAGAAGGAGTGGACAGGGTGGGCTGGCCTGTTCCTGTCACTGCTGAAGTAGTAAAAGGCAGTTCTGTAGATGTGGTGACTGTGAGTGTGTTGGTGGCTGTGGGTGTTGGGGTAGATTCAGCTGTTGAGTGCACTGTGTGAGGGATGGTTGGAGCAGAGGGCACACTGTCCATCTGTGTGGTCCCAGCACTGCTGGCAGAGATGGAGGAGGAGAATGCAGTTGTCACTGGAATGCTTGTGACGAGGGGGTGTTCTGGGGTATTTGCTGTCACAATAGAAGCAGTGGTATGAGAGGTCATGACATGTGGTGTGTCTGTGTCCTGGGTGATGGGGGGAAATGGGATGAAATGGGTGTGGGTTGGTGTCATGCTGGAAGCTGTGTGGGTTGAAGGGATGTCTGATGCTGTGGTCAAGGGATCCGTGTTGCCCATCGATGAGGAGGTGAGAGCTGTGTCTGTAAAGGTGGGAACACCTGAGCTACATGAAGATAGAATTGTAGATGTGGATATCTCCAGGGTACCAGACGTGGTGGGAAGTGAAGAGGTGGCAGTTGTGGACGTGCTGTCAGTAGGATAGCTGTTTGGGGTGGTGAGGCTGGGGGTGCTGTGAGAGGGAGTCAGGCTGGTTGAGGTGACCAAGTATGTGGCAGCTGTCTTGCTTGTTTCTGAAGTGAGCATAGAAGGCCAAGTGGGTGTGACAGAGGTGTCAGAGATCAAAATGGCTGTGGTGGAGGTAGGTGAGGTGGCATGAGAGAGGGAGTGTGTAACAGAGTTGGTGGACGAGTTAAGGAAGATGATGTGAGATGTAGCTGTAGTTGTCGCATAGGGAGTTGGGAGTGTAGTCACTGAGGCAGGTAATGGGATGGTTTGCATAGTGCCAGTGGTGACTGGTTGTGTGCTTGGGATAGACCCAGAGGACAGAGCCTTGCTTGTTGGTGAAGTCAACACATTGGTGGTCACTGGAGGAAAGGTGATGAATGTCTCAGAAGTCAACATGGGAGTGACTGAAGAAATGATCGGTAGAGTTGAGGTGGTTGCTATCATGAGAGGTTCTGTAGGATGGCCTATGGCAGGAGACAGTGTGGTTTTCCCAGTGGATGTAGCAACCTGGGTGGAAAAGGTGGGCTGATCTGTTCCCGTCACTGCTGCAGTGACTGGAGATGGTTCTATAGATAGGGTTGTTGTGAGTGTGTTGCTGGTTATGCCTGTTGGGGTGGATTTAGCCATTGTGTGGACTGTACTGGTCATGGTTGGAGCAGAGGGCAGGGTGTCCATCTGTGTGGTCCCAGCACTGCCGGCAGAGATGGAGGAGGAGAATGCAGATGTGACTGGAATGCTTGTGGCTAAAGGACTTGGGGTGTTTGCAGTACTTGATAGGCAGATGCCACACTGGAAGTGGTGGTATAGGTTGTGGTGGCAAGTGGTATTTCTGTGTTTGGGACATTGGAGGAATAAGAGCTGAAGTTGGTGTGGGTTGGTGACATACTGGAGACTGTGAGGGTGGAAGACGCACCTGTCATGGTAACCAAGAGATCCGTGTTTCCCATAGATGAGGAGGTGAGAGCTGTGTCTGTGATAGGGGAGATGCCTATACTAGGTGAAATCTGGATTGTGGATGTGAGTGTCTCCAGGATACCAGAGCTAGTGGAAGATGAGGAGGTGACAACTGTGGACATTCTGTGAGTGTTGTAACTGTCTGAGGATGTGAGGCTAGGAGTACTGTGGGAGGGGATCTGGGTGGCAGTGGTGACCAAGTGTGTGGTAGCTGTCTTAGATGTGTCTGAGGTAGCCAGAGAGAGCCAGGGGATGGGAGAGGTGACAGGAGTCAGTGTGCCTGTGGTGGGTGTAGGAAAGGAGCTACCCAATGTCAGGAGTGTTCCAGAGCTGGTTGAAGAACTGAAGGAGGTGGCCTGAGGTGGAACTGTAGATGTGACATCAAATGTTAGGGGTGTGGTCACCAGGGTAGACAATGGGATGAGGTGACTTGTGCTGGTGGTGACTGGCTGTGTGTCTGGTACAGTCCTAGAAGCCAGAACCCTAGAGGTTGGTGGTGTCAACATGTTAGTGGTCAAAGGAAGAGAGATGCTGGGTGTCCCAGATGTGAGTATATGTGGGGTGGTGACTGAAGAAGTGATTGGCAGAACTGACGTTGGTTCTGTCATTTGAGAATCTATAGGGAGGTCTATGATAGGAGTCACTGTGGTTTTCCCAGTGGGTGTGGCAGAAGGAGTGGACAAGGTGGGCTGGTCTGTTCCTGTCACTGCTGAGGTAGTAAAAGGCAGTTCTGTAGATGTGGTGACTGTGAGTGCGTTGGTGGCTGTGGGTGTTGGGGTAGGTTCAGCTGTTGAGTGCACTGTGTGAGGGATGGTTGGAGCAGAGGGCACACTGTCCATCTGTGTGGTCCCAGCACTGCTGGCAGAGATGGAGGAGAATGCAGTTGTCACTGGAATGCTTGTGGCAAAGGGACGCAGGGTGTTTTCAATACGTGTGAAGGTAGCTGTTCTACCAGGAATGATATGAGTTGTGCTCATAATAGGTGTTGTTTCTGAGTTCTGGAGGGTTGAGGAAGATGGGATGGTGGTGGTGTGGGTTGCAGACACAGAATCTGTGTGGACTGAGGTGATGTCTATTGTGACCTGAGGGACAGTGATGCTTGTAGATGAAGTAGTAAGAGCTGTGGCTGGTGTGGTAGAGATGCCTGCACCAAGTGAAGCCAGGGTTCTGGATGTAACTGTCTCCATCACACCAGAAGAGGTGGGGGGTAAAGTGGCAGTGGTAAAGGTCCCATCTGTGGGCAAGTGGCTATTTGAGACTGTGGAGCTGGGAGTGGTGGGCACGGTGGTCTGGGTGGCAGGGGTGACCAAGTGTGTGGTAGCAGTCTTTGTTGTGTCTGAGGTGGGCAGAGAAGGCCAGGTGGGCATGGGAGAAGTGTCAGGGGCCAGTGTGTCTGTAACGGACATAGAAGAGGAGATATGTGATATCAATAGTGTCACAGCATCAGTTGAAGAACTGAAGGAGGTGGCCTGGGATGGAGCTGTAGACCTGGTATAGGTAGGTGGGGGTGTGCTTAGTGAGGTGGATAATGGGGTGGTGTATGTATTGCCAATGGTAACTGTATTCTTGAGACAGGCACAGAAGACACCATAGTGGTAAGTGTGGCAGCACATTGCTTACTGAAGGATAGGTATTTGATGTCCCTGAAGTCAGTGTATCTGAGGGTATGATTGAAGACGTGCCCTGGGAAGCGTCTGTAATTTTTGTCATGACAGAATTTGTAGGAAGGTCTGTGGTAGTAGTTGAAGGTGGTTCTTTAAATGTGGTGGTTATGAGTGAGTTGGTGGTCATGGGTGTTGGGGTGGATTTGGCTATTGTGTGGAGCATAGGGGTGATGGTTGGAGTTGAAGCTGTATGTTCTGTCTGTGTGTTCCCAGAACTGCTATCAGCCATTGAGGTGGGCAATATAGTTGTGACAGGAATACTTGTAGCAAGAGAATGTGTAAAGGTGTCTCTAGTGCTTGTGAAAGCAGCTGCCATACTGGGTGTAGCGGAACGGCTTGTACTCAAGAGTGTTGTTGTGTCTATGTTCTTGAAAAAAGGGGAAGACTGGATGATACTGGTGTGGGTTGCAGACACACTGGAGTCCATGTGTGTTGAGGTGGTAATTGAACCACTGAATTGCCTATAGATGAGGAGGGGAGATTTTTGGCTCTGATGGTGGTGATTCCTTCACTACGAGAAGATGGGGTTATAGATGTGAGTGTCTCCACAGTATCATGGATGGTGGGAGGTGAGGATGTAGCAGTTGTGGGTGTGCTATGAGTGTAGTAACTGTTCGAGGTTGTAAGTCTGAGGTTGGTTATATTGACCAAGTGTGTGGTAGTGGTCATGGCTTTTTCTGAGATGGGCCAAGTGGGCATGACAGAGGCGTCAGGACTCAGTGTGTGTATGGTGGTAGGAGAGGGGATATCTGACGTGGAGTGTCCAACACTGTTAGTGGGTAAACTGGGGGAGATGACCTGAGACATTGCTGTAGATGTGCCATTGGTAGTTGGGAGTGTGGTCATTAGGATAGATAAAGGGGTGGTGTGTATAAGGCCAGTGGTGACAGGTTGTGTGCTTGGGATAGGCATAGAGGAAGAATCCCTCATCATGGATGATGTCAGCACTTTGGTATCTGTTGGGGAAAAGATGCTGGGTATCCCAGAAACCCACATATCTGTGGGGGCAACTGATGAAGCAATCAAGGGAGTCGCAGTCATTTCTGTCTTGAGAGATTCTGTAGGAAGGGCTGTGGTGGGATTCAATGGGGGGGTCTCCTGTAGATGTGGCAGCAATGGTGGGGAAAATGGGCTGACCTGTTCCAATCATGGCTGTGGTAGTGGCAGGTGGCTCTATAGATAAGGTTGTTGCAAGTGTGTTGGTGGTCATGGGTGTTGCAGTGGATTCAGCTGTCATGTGGAGTATACTGGTGATGGTTGGCGCTGAGGGCACACTGTCCACCTGTGTGGCCCCAGAACTGCTGCCTGCCAGAGAGGACGAGAATGCAGATGTGACTGGGATGCTTGTAGCAAGAGGATATGTTAGACTGTTTCCAGTATTTGAGAGAGTAGCCGTCACACTGGAAGTGGTGGTATGGGATAGGTTAACAGGTGATATATCCATGTTCTTTGTGGTGGGAGACAATGGGATGAAATTGGTGTGGGTTGCTGATGTGCTGGAAGCTGTGTGGGTTGATGTGGTGTCTGTCATCATGCCCCATGGACCAGTGTCACCCACAGATGAGGAGATGAGACTTGTGGCTGTGATAGTAGGGATGCCTTTAGTAGGTGACAAAGCTTCAGATACAAATGTCGTACTGGAGACTGACATTGTAGGGGCTGCGTTTGCTGACTTGACACTTGTCATCACAGACACAGAACTTGTTGTGCCAGTAGGTGTGTGGCTAGTAGCTGTTGATATTGTCTTAGGGATGTCTGGACCATGTGACAGTGTGGCTGTGTGTTGGGATATCACCACAGGACCTGAGGAATTGGACACTGGGATCACCTCAGGTGTGAGTGTTGTGAATGTGGAGTTAATATCAGAAGGTGTAGAAGGTGGAGATGTTACCATGTTGGTGGTCACTGAAGTAGCCATGTTGGATGTGGAAATGGTCACCATACTAGTTGATATGGTTGGGAGAGAAGACGTCTTTTCTGTGCTCCTCATTTCCAGGGATGGCTCTCCTGTAAGAGTGGTTGTTTCCATAGAAACTGAAGCAACATGTGTTGATAGATGGGTGGAGCTGAGGAAATGAGTGGAAGCAGTTTCTGTTTTGAATGGATTTCCTGGTATGGTCAAGATAGTGGTGTTGAGTTGGGCACTGTTATCAGTTACTGTTGTTAAGACTGTTTTCCTAGGAGTTAGAGAGGAGACAGCAGCAGGAAGAGAAGTAGCTCCTGGAGTGAAGAACATTGTGCTGCGGACCACTGTTGGGGTCAAGGTGGACATTTCTATGTTCCCCTTGGTAGAGGAGGTCAGAGTATCTTGGGTTGTGTGTGTGACTGACACAGAAGAGGGTGCGGACATCATTGTGGGTGTGTTCCCTATATTGGTGGCAGTAGAAACAAAGGTCATGGCTGAGGTCACTTTCCTTGACTCAGGAACCATAGGGATGAGGGTTGTCCCTAGCTTGTCTAGCTTGGGAGTGGTGGTGTAAGAGCTGGTGAGGGGCACATGGCTCATGGTTACACAGGTGGTGGTTGGGTAGGTGGTGGCAATTGTAAAGCTAGATGGGTATGTGCACTCTGTAGTGGGTATGTAGACCAAGATGGTAGGGGGAGTGGTCTCAACCTTGATGACAAACTTGGACATTGGGATTGTCGAAGTGTGAAGACTGACTGGATATTTGAGCGATGTTTCAGAAATGGGTTTAAAGAGTCTGGGCATGACAAGGGTCCTGGGTGTGTGTTCACCATTGCCAGCAACTGAAGAAGCCAGTTGGTGGGGCCTGAGTGGCCACAGAGGTTCACCTATGGCACTCGGAGCATTGCCAAGAGCAGCGCGGGCTGCTTCCACACCGGGCAAGTGAGCGTTAGAGGTGGATGCAGTCAAGGATGGAGTTCCTGTGTTGACAGGAAAACAGAAGACTCCATGGGTGAAGTCATAAGTCATTCCATCATCATCACAGCCCATGGGGAATTCCCTTTCTAAAAAAATTTTGTTTTATTTTTAAGTGTATGAGTGTATTCCTGCATGTATGTAAGTGCATCTATGTGTGCAATGCCCATGGAGGACAAAAAGGGCATTGGATCCCCTGGAACTAGAGTTATGGGATGGCTGTTAGCTGCCATGTAGGTGCTGGGAACTGAACCCAGGTCCTCTGGAAGAGCAGCCAGTGCTCTCAGCTGTTGAGCCATCTCTCAGGCCCCACTCCCTCACTCTTTGGATTCAAGCCACAAAGAGTAGGTTGTACCCAAGGAAGGCAATTTGGAGATGGGGAGCTTTTGAGTCTGTTCAGGGGGCAGTGGGCAGAAGCAACCCTCAATGCTTCTCTGGTCAAGCTGAGCATCCAAGTTCAACAGAGGCTCCCTCTTCCTCCTTCCTTTTCTTCTTTTTCTTCTTTTCTTTTTTTTTAGACAGGATCTTCCTGTACCCCTGGCTGGTCTGGAACTCACTATGTAGACCAGCTCAGGGTGTCAGGTGCCTTCCTCTACTGCTCTCCACCTTATTGCCTAGAGGCAGGTTCTCTCACTGACCCGGAAACTCAGTGTTTCAACTAGGCAACCTGACTGGACAGGAAGTTCCCAAGACCCACCTGTTTCTGCTTCTCAATGCTAGAGTTACAGTCCCACACAGCCATGCCCAGTTTTTTAGATGAGTGCTGGGGATTTGAACTCTGGTCCTCATGATTGTAGAGCAAGCACTCTTATCACTGAGCCATCTCTCCAGGTCCCTGACTTTATTTTGAGACAGGGTCTCCTGTAACCCAGGCTGGCCTCCAACTTACTATGTAGCCCAGGATGAACTTGAACCCCTGATCATCCTGTGTCTACCACAGGCAAGCTCCACCATGCCTGGTTTCATGGGCTGCTAGGGATCAAATCCAGGGCTTTGAGCATGCTAGGCAAGCACTCTGCTAACTGAGCCACATTCACAATCTGTTGCTCCCTTTTTCTTACCACATTCATCTTTCTTTCCCTGTTCTTTCCTCTCTACCTGTTAACCTGGAATCCTCCGGTCATCCTGGTTCTCAGCCCCACCTTTTAACCAACCCCTGCCCCACCCACCCAAACCAAGATACCTCTAAGCCTGGGCTGGGAGATGCACCACACCATAGAAACAAGAAAGAGGACCAAGGAGGGAAATCTGGAGAGGGACCATCAAGAGAAGAAGACCCAGGTGTGGTCACGCATGCCTTTAATCCCAGCACTTGGAGGGCAGAGACAGGCTGATCTCTGTGGGTTCGAGTCTAGCCTGGTCTACATAGTGAGTTCCAGGCCAGCTGGACTACAGGAAGACCCTGTCTCAAAAAGGAAATGAAGAGAGAGAGAGGGAGAGAGAGAGGGACAGAGAGAGACAGAGAGGGAGGGAGAGAAACAAAAACTAACAATCTGTTGAGAATGAGGGGTGTGAAGGGAGAACCACGCAGAGATGTGGAGGGACAAGGAAGAGGAAACTTCCAGAAAGAGATATCTGTGCTGGAAAGCATGAGATCTATACACCTTATAAGGTTTAGCAGTGAGTATTAATCACAAAAATAAACATTTTATATAGTGATTCTGCCAGGCCACTGGATTAATTAGTGAATGAATATGAAGTCTTTCTTTTATACATTTATTTATTTGTGTATATTTATGTGCATGTATGGAGGTGCATGTGTCACAATGAGCATGTACTTTTGGGAATCGGTTCTCTCCCTCCACCATGGGTCATGGATATCGAACTCAGATCATCAGACTGAGCAAGTACCTCTGCCTGATGAGCCATCTCACTGGCCCAACTAACCCTTTCTTTTTCTCTCTCTCTTCCTCCCTCCTTCTTTCCCTCTCTCCTTCCTTCTCCCTCCTCCTCCCCTTCCCCCTCCTCCATCTCTCCTCCCCCCAAGCTGTCAATCACAGCTAAGGAACTCTTGATCCCCCTGCCTCAGTCTCCAAAGTGCTGGGATAACAAGTGTGCACCACCATGTCCAGCTTGGACCCTTTCATCCATTACACATAATCGACCCATTTTATAGATGGTGGCACTGAAGATTGGGCAGCCATAGCCAGAGCAAGCAGGAAGCACCCCTACCTACCCCAGCTTTGGTATCTCTGGGTGGAGACCCAGTACATCTCATCCTGAAAACTGGGGTGTCACTTCTCAACCTAACTGGGGGTGGTGGACAGAAATTATGAGTTCAGGATTCAGGCTAAGTCCCTTTGAGCCAAGGCTGTGGCCCATGGGGGAGTGAGAAGGTGATCCAAGGGCTCTGAGTTGGGGTGCTCTAGAGTTGGAATATGTCAGGACCAAGCACTAAAAGGGCAGAGAGGAGGGAAGAACATGGGAATGTGGGGTCCTGAGACATGGGTCCCATCCTGGGTAGTCTTGGGGCTACCCTTTGTTTTTCTTTTTGTTATTTGCTTTGCTTTGGGGCCTGAGATTCAACCTGGAGCCTAACGCACCCTGGATAAGCACTCTGCCACTGAACTATGAGTCTCTCCAGTCCTCCAAGAGCTGCAGGTAAAGACCCACATGTGGGTAAAGCACAGTGGAATTCGACTTCCCAGCCCTGGCCCTGGAGATAACTATGCCCAAAACAGAGGCTCTTGAGATGCTAACTGGAGGGGAGGGGGGTAAAGGGAGAGTGGGGAAGGAGAGGGCAAGAGAGAGAAGAGTGGAGAGAGGGGGAGGGAGAAGAGAGAGTGGGAGAACGGAGGGCAAAGATGCAGAAGGGTGAGGGGGGCGGAGAAGGAGCGAGGAAACCAGGTGTGTCCTGCCAGCACTTACTCAGGAGGCAGAATCAGGAGGATCTCTGTGAGTTCAAGGCCAGCCTGGTCTACATAGTGAGTTCCAGAACAGCTGGGGCTACAGAGGAACCCTGTCTCAATAAATAAATAAATAAATAAATAAATAAATAAATAAATAAATAAATAATAAAGTAAGTAAGTAAGTGGGGCCATCACAGGTAAAGGCACTTGCCACCAAGCCTGATGACCTGAGTTCAATCCCTGGAACACACATGGTAGAAGGAGAGAACAGATTCCCATAAATTGTCCTCTAACCTCCACAGGCATACACACAAGTGCATGCATACATGTTCACACACCCACACTGTTACACATATACATACATACAAAATAAGTGTAATGAAAAATATTAAAAATAAATAAGATGAGGCAGGAGAGAGAAAAGAGAGGAGGTGAGAAGAAAGGAGAAAGAAAGAGAGAAAGGAGAATGTGGAGAGGAAAAAGAGAGAGAGGAGAGGCAGCCAAATGCAGTAGTTACATGCCTTTAATCCCAGCAGTTGAGGCAGAGGCAGACGGATCTCTGTAAGATTAAGGCCAGCCTGGTCTACATAGCAAATTTCAGTCGAGCCAGGGAACAGAAGGAAAGAGATAGGAAGAAGGAGAGAGAGAAAGGGAGGGGAGAGGGAGAGAGAGGGAGCACAGATGGCAGGACGGGGAGAGATCTTCCTGACCTGAGCACAGGGGTTGCCAGGAGACCACACAGTGGTGGCAGCAGCAGCGGGGAGGGCCCAGAAACAGAGTCCAGAGAAGATTCACAGCACTGTTGCAAGAGATCACTGCACCCTCAGGATGCAGATGCAACTGCCAGAACCCTGCAGCCCTCTCAGGGCAACTGACTCAGCATGTCTTCTCCTCCCACCTATCCTCTGTAACCAGAGATCAGAGAGACCTCTCCTCCACCTGCTCTATAAGCCTCTAAGCCAGGCTGCCCAGGCCTCTCCTGGAATATCCAGAGAGTCTGTCCAGCCCCTCTTCTCCACACGGTTCCTCCTGACCTGTGTCTCCTAGAGAGGCCTTGGGGAGCCAGGGGAGGATGAACAGCAGCGAAATGGGCACATCAGACTGAGAGCAGAGCTGGCTCCAGGACTGAACAGAGGCCAGGACAGAGTCGAGAGTGCACCACAGTGGCACCTGGCCCCAAACAGTGCTGTGTTTTTCTGTCCTGGGCCTGAAGGCTGAGCAGTTTCACTTTGCACTCCTCAGCCTCCCTCTCTTCTCCCCCTACCCGGACCTCAGCGCCATGGAAAGGGAGGGGATAGGAAGCTAGGGCATGCCTGGGAGATACCAGGTAGGAGAGCCCCGGCCCCCACTGCCCTATTCCCAAGGACACTGGCCTTTCCTCTACAGTCTCCCATGGAGGATAAACCTGGGTGAAGCCCTCAGAGTCAGTCCTGCAGCTTGGGTCTCCTCTGCCCTCTCTCCATCCAATACTGTCAGCTCTGGGGCTGTAGACTCCATAGCGAGTAAAGCAGTCCACCCCGAAGTCATCTCATTTGAAGCCTTGGGCTTGGTCCAAATAAAGGAAAGACAACTAGCCACAGAAACAAGTCAAAACTACAGGTTTTCTGATTGATTGATTGATTGATTGATTGATTGATTGATTGATTATTTATTTATTTATATTTATTATCTATCTATTTATTTGCTTTGAGACCAGGTCTTGCTGTAGCCTTAGCTGGCCTGAAACTCAATGTAGACCTGGCTAACCTTGATCTCACAGAGATCTGCCTGTCTCTGCTGGGATTACCAGCATACCAGCCACACATTTAACTCTGATAGCAACGGTACAAAGAAAAACTCCTCAGATCCAGCCCATAGGACTTGTTAGAGTTCCTTTAAGAAGCCAGTTTGTTGAGCTGGGGAGATACTCAGTAGGTAAAGTGCTTGTCTAGTAAGCCTGAGGATCTGAGTTCAGATCCTTAGTACCCTTGTAAAAAGCCAGGCTTGGGAGGGAGAGACAGGCAGATCCTTGGGGCCCACTGGCACCAGCCAGTCTAATCAGTGAGTGAGCTCCTGAATGAATGAGAGACTGTCTCAAAAAATAAGATGGTGGGCCTAGGGAGATTGTTCAGTGGTTAAGAGCACTGGCTGCTCTTGCAGGGGACCAGGGTTCAGTTCCCAGTACCTATATGATGGCTAACAACCATCTGTAACTCCAGTTCGGAGGTGAGGGAGTGTACAATCCCACAGGCATTGTGCTCATATGGTACACATACATGCATGCAGGAGAAACATTCATACAGGTAAAATAAAAATAAATAATTTTAAATAAAAATAAAGGAGGAGGAGGAGAAAGAAGAAAGAGGGAGGGGGTTGGGAGGGAGGGAAAGAGCAAAAAAAAGGGGAGAAATAACGTGGGAGCCCGGTGTGGTAGCCTGTACCTGGAATCCCAGCACTCAAGAGGTGGAAGCAGGAAGATCAGAAGTTCAAGACCAGCCTCCACTACATAGCAAGTTTGAGGCCAGCCTGGTCTACATGAGATATTGTCTCAAACAAAGAAATCAAAAGGTACACTGGTAAGTTGCCCTTACTCAAGGAAATAACTTCTTCTGCTCATGTAGGAAATGCTAATTAAATCCAGATAGAGAGAGACAGAGAGAGAGAGAGAGAGAGAGAGAGAGAGAGAGAGA